>NW_017386075.1:315591-352296 GCF_000237925.1 Schistosoma mansoni
TAAGTTTCATATTGACTACTACAATTCAATTATCTAAATGTAAATAGAGTGAAAATTCCCATTTTGACATTTGTTAATTAAAAAGGAACGAATCGAGCGAAGAAATTTCTTTTCAATTAGTTTTTCATCATGGCTCTACACTAACATATATATATATATATATATATATGATTTACAATAATTAAATAACACTCATGGAGTAGATACTTTCGCGCGCGCTATTTAAAAGGACAGTGGTATTGTTTCACGTTGAGTTTAATTCACTGTTTTGATCGTAAATTACGTATCAAAACTACCGTTTACACTTTAATTGAATTTAATTCAGTTAACGTGACATTGTATTTGTGTGTTTTGATTCTGCTTTTGTGTATTTACTGCATCAAAGCATTCTTGGTCGACTGAGGCTTGTTTATTTGATAAGGTTGTGATTTATCTTACATATCTACCTTGCCTATCATTTTGTTTTATTCTAAGATGGTCGGCTCTGTACACAAGTGTGGACAGCCATATTGCTTATTCCCCGTGGAAGAAGGGATGCAATGTGACGATTGTAAGAAGTGGTTTCATAAAATGTGCACCCGCTTAAGCCCTGCTGCCTATAAAAGGTGCTCGAAACCAAATTCTCATTGGCTCTGTATGTTTTGTTGCTCAAGTAAGACATTACTCATTCAGGAAGCCATCAGCCTTCTAGCGTTAGCTAAAAAGGTCGAAGTAGGCCGTGCAGGCAACATAGATACTGATAATGAAGATTGTATCAGTGTCGTAAATGCTGCCATGGCAGGTACCAGACACCCAATTTCGCAACATGAAGCAAAAATTTGTACTCCGATACAACCAATGAAAGCCATGCCATTAAGTACTGAGGGACCAGTCGCTTTAGCAGCGACTGAGGACCCGGCTAGAACCACTATCGTCCATAATAGTTCCAATCTGGATGCTGAGAATAGTGGCAAATGGATTACGCGGAAACGCAAAAGAGACGGAAAAACATCCAAAGAAAGCGCGCGTATAGTCGGTAAGTCATCGTTGGACTCACGTCCTGAGCATCAGGCAACTCCGCTCAAGTCCAAATGTAAGGAAATAATTAATACTGTTGTGGATGGAAATAGTCTAACTTCACCAAATGTTGTTGGGAGTAACTCGCTTGACCCACATGACACTGTCATAAAGAAAGCTAATAGCAAGAAGCCGGTAGCTAACCGGCAGGATCTGACATCACGGTCAAAGGCCGTGAACACGACGTTTAAGGCAGTTAAACAGGTGCCTAGTGTAATCATCTGGAACTTGGCAGAATCGAAAGACACTGATCCCGCTAAGAGACATGCCCACGACCTGCAGTTAGTGGGATCTCTCATCAGAAATATACTGCCAGAGGAGGTCCCAGGGGTACATATCTCGAAAGTCATCAGACTTGGTAAGTATGTTGGAGGTGAAACCCAACAGAGAAGGATCCTCAAATTAGTACTCGGTAATTTTGAGGAACGGGACGTATTACTAAATAACTCACGCAAAACTCGCGACTCAAACATTCGTATTCGACCTGACTGGCCACTTGAGGATCGGATCAAGTGGAAGAATGCCCTAACAGAGTTAAAAACTCGAAGGCTAAACGGTGAAGCGAACCTTACGATTAAGGGTTTTCGGGTAGTCAGGTCTTGGAAGCCAATGCTTCCGAGACCTGTGTGGGTAGAACGCATGTCTCCAAAAACACCCTAAATGTGTGTTATACGAATGCTCGTAGTCTTCGGAATAAGATGTCTGAACTAAGTTTGATGGTAGACGACTTAAATCCGGATATAATTGTTATCACCGAAACTTGGCTCACTGTAGATATAGACTGTTCTCCAGTCATTTCAGGCTACATCTGTGTCAGAAGTGATAGAGTTAGAAGTCGCAAGGGAGGAGGCATAATATTATATATTAGGGACCACTTCCGCATTAACTCGATCGTATCGGAGGCGCATGTAAGTGGTACGTGTGAGGTAGTATGTTGTACAATTAGGTCTAGAAACGGGTTAGTGACGATAGGAGGAATATATCGTAGTCCGTGTTGTCTCGCTGACGACTTTATCCTAAAACACGTCTGTTCTTGGAGTAAAGCAGAATGTTGTCTCATCGTTGGAGATTTCAATGCACCCCATATAAACTGGATAGAGCTCAGAGCTCCATGTGGGGGTTTCGATAGCGTCCTTCTGTCATCAATTATTCAATGTGCACTTGTACAATGTATCGTTAAGCCGATGCATATAGACTTGGAACATAATCCGTCATTGATAGACCTTGTCCTCACACACCACTGTGAAGATATCGTTGACATTCAACATCTTCCCCCACTGGTGAATAGTGACCATGTCGTACTTTCCTTTAAGTTCCGGATACATGGTATAGAATTTGCATCAGCTCCACCCCGTCCTAATATCTGGAGAGCTAATATTCCGGCAATCAGGGACTATGCTATCTCAATTGACTGGTCGGTCGATGCTGATGGATCGATTGATGATGCATGGAATAGGTTTAAGTCTACGTTCGAATCCGTAACTCAACCGTTTATCCCATGGTCAGCACGTAAGTTATCATATTGCCCTCCATGGATTAATAAGGAAACCCGGAAGCTGTTGAAGCGTAGGAAACACTTCTGGGACTTATTCTTGTCAACAGGTCAGGCATCATTTAAGTGCGAATATAAAAAAATCCGGAATATATGTAAAAAGACCATAGCTAAATCCCGCACGGCTTACGAACGACAGTTGGCATACGATAGCCGTACCTGTCCGAAGCGACTGTTTTCGTACGTTAAAAGGCGGACGAAACGTAGTGATGGTATCCCCTCATTACTGTTAAGCGAAAATTCAGCTTTATTGGCTGAATCTGATCTGGCGAAAGCGGAGTTATTTGCTAACTATTTCAGTGAAGTCTACTCTACGTGTAGTGTTACAACTACTTGTCCCGTTGACAATGAGATACCAGCCATAGGACCTTTACACGTGACAGAGGATATAGTTCTTCCTTTGATAACTAACCTAAAACCTTGTAAGATACCGGGCCCCGAAGGGTTACACCCACGTTTGCTGTCGTCGCTTGCGGACATTATCTCAAGACCGCTCACGATGCTCTTCAACATGTCCCTTTCACAGGCTCAACTACCTAGAGACTGGAAAGACGCCATAGTTAGTCCTATATTTAAGGATGGTCAGAGACGGATAGTATCTAACTACCGGCCTGTTAGCCTGACCAGTATAGTAGTTAAGTTACTTGAAAAATTAATTCGGGCTAAGCTACTGAGCCACATTGATTCGTACAATCTGTTAACTCCCGAGCAACATGGGTTTCGTAACAAGCATTCATGCTTGACTAACTTACTCATTGCGAGAGAGGATTGGACAGCTGCACTAGACAACGGCCAGTCTGTCGACGTGATATTTATAGATTTTAGCAAAGCGTTTGATAAGGTTTCACACTTAGGTCTTATGCAAAAGCTCTCGAGCTTTGGTATAACAGGTGCTATACAGGAATGGATAGGAAGCTTCTTATGTGACCGCAGACAGAGAGTGAGAGTCAATGGAACTCTATCCGAATGGAAACCGGTCAAAAGTGGTGTACCCCAAGGCACCATCTTGGGCCCTTTACTTTTCCTTCTGTATATTAATGAACTACCTTTATTACTTAAGTCGTCGACGTTATTGTTTGCGGATGATGTTAAAATCTGGAGAACAATAAGAAATGAGACTGATCGTTGTTATCTACAAGCAGATTTAGACGAATTAGTTAGGTGGGCTCATGATTGGGGCCTGGAAGTTAATTCTAGGAAGAGCGTGTTCATGCACATCGGGCACGATATTAGTTACCACTATACCATTAATGGTACATCTCTGCCACGCGTTCGTGAGCACAAAGACTTAGGAGTAATTATAAGTCACGACTTAAAAACTACAACGCACTGCAGTGCGGTTGCTTCCAAAGGCTATCGCGCGCTATGGTCGCTTCGCAGAGCATTTAAATGCTTTGACGAGGATATTTTTCGAATTTTATATCCCACCTATGTAAGGCCACACTTAGAATACTGTATCCAAGCAGCTAGCCCTTGTCTGATAAAGGATACTAAATCGCTTGAGCGTGTCCAGCGTGTAGGGACAAAATTAGTAAAGGGTCTTTCCAAACTCCCTTACGATGAGCGTTTAAAACGTCTAAATCTTTTCCCCTTATCTTATCGTAGGACGCGAGGTGACCTTATACTGGCATTTCGTATCTTTAATTATGATCTGGGTGTTAATATGTCTTACCTTTTTGCTCCCTCCAGCACTAATAATCTCCGGGGTCATAGCAAGAAGGTTCTGAAACCGCGATCTAATAAATTAAAGGTGGGGTCCCGTTTTTCTCATCGAGTGGTCAATGACTGGAACGCTTTACCAGAACAAGTGGTATCAGCACCATCAGTGAACATTTTCAAAAAGAAGCTGGACCTTCACTGGAAGGAAATCTGTCAGGATTAACACAGGTTCATCAACCTACTATCCTTATTACTGAAGACTGAAGACAATAAAACATTTACCGGTAAACTGAGTTGACAGTAGTTACGAGAGAGAGGAGTTATTAACATAGAAAAACATTTACTTATTTCTTGACTTTCAGTCGTTCTTTACATGATTCTAGTTCATAAATCAAACTGGTCAAATCGATCAAAAAATTGGCTAACTATGATATGCCTTTAAATTAGTCTTACTATTAAACTTACCGATAGAAGTCTAGTGAATCTAAAGATATTTCAGAGGAACTTTCATATCCAAAAAAGTAAGGCAATCCAATAAATGCATAACCGGGCGATCGTAAAGAACCTAAGACTAGCGACTCATCTATAGGCGTAAGAAATATATCTAACTGCGATTTCTGATAATCGGTCATATTGAAGTGAGAACAAACCTAAATAGATAAGTAAAGAAAGTTAACTAGACTTACTTCTTTTGTTATTCTTAAAATTCGTTCGGATGGCTTTGCTTCCCACTCTATATCGAATTGTGTGACAGACCAACGACAAAGAACTTCATAATATGGCTGGACATAATATGATAGTGAACATGCTGTGGCCGCGCATAAGAGTGCCAATTTTTGTGAGTGTTTCGCAAGAAATATCGAGAATTGATTCATAACGAAGCGAGCTTCAAAATGACCTCTATGAATAGCGCTTTCTGGAAATGTGAAGCAAAACTGGAAAATAAAAAGTATAGTGTAATATTATGCTCAAAATAAAAAGTTGAAGTGTGTGCATCTTTATAAATGCTACTAATCATGAGGAATGCAATTAATAGATTTCAATCACAGACCGTGGATATTTTGCAAACCATAGCCGAAAATCCCTTATTTATTTAAGCATATAAGAATTGGTATAAAGGGGCACCAGAGAATTTATGCGTCATACAGTAAGAAAATTGAGATTGTAAAGAGATAGAGAAAGTAATGTAGGTATAAGGACGATGAATAAAAACAGTTGAGGGCATAAAAAAAGTGGAAGAAGCAGATCAGTTAAGAAAAACACAACCAAAAAGAGGTCCTTCCAGTCAAAAAGTTACTCCCACTTTTAAATAAAAACAAAGTTGCAACAGGATCACTCCTGGCTTCCACTCTAAGTTATTTCTGATAACACCTTAAGCCACTGCGTTGCATTAATTCCAGGACTTCAACCAGGGAGTTGTGAAGAGCCAACAGAAGTCAGTCCCGCATAGCTTTCGTTCATACCACGACACAATGTAGTGTACTGACTACCTCTCCGGCTTTTTCAACCAGTCCCAGCGTCAGCACATAATATACGATGTAGGGATTCTCTGGGACGGTATTTTTAGTGACAGTTATCGAATTATCGCCACCGTACCGAACACACGTTGCTGTACATCCAGATTTCTAAGATGGTGGTGCTACTGAGTGTCAGCAATCCTTTGGAAACAACGATGATCAAACGTAAAAATTAGGGGAAATGGTGAGAATTCTCTTTTCTCTAGTGAGGCTAAATTTTTCGAAATTAATACCTTCACCTTTATTTAAATTAATATCAAATAGTCAAACTTTCTAAGCCAGTAGGGGAAAATACACTGGTCCTCAAAATCGACACAATCCTTCCATATATTGCTTGTTTGAAAGTAATACCCACGGACAGTGACGAAGTGAATGACAAGGTGCATGAAGCTGTTTATAAAATTATTTGTGGTCTCACAAATGCAAGCGATGAAGAAACAGATTTCTCGAAAATCATTGTTCTAATTAATGCACATGAGGGTGGGCTTCCGTGACCGAATTCCTGACGTTAAACTGAAAAGTCGTACGGAAGTTTGTGTCTAGTAAAAACTTACTTTGTGTAGTAGGAGAGCATGCAAAATAACGTCAGGAAAGCTGTGAAAGAGCAAGCGAAAAGTTGAGTCGACGACCCAGAAAACACACAACACACTTACATTTACTACGGTAAGTAATATACAACGATCACCAGTAACACAAGCTTCAGATTAAAACGATCTTGAGACAGAAACTAGAGGCTAATAGTTCAACCCGATAAGCAACGATTCAGTCGTATCGTCCGCTGTCGGAGGCTACTGAGCACTTGAAGGTCAAAGTGTAGTGAAACGATTGGTGCATCACCTTGACAATTCGGAAGGCTTTTCAGGAGCAGTCAGATCAAGACATTTTTAAATTTGATTTGAGTTCAGCTACACTATATGTGACAATGTCCATCCTTCAAGTAACGAAAGTGGCGTCATCGTAATGATGAGTGATATAGGACGAATCTTCAACGATATTATAATGTTGCGACGATTTACAAGTCAGGACAATTTTGAGACCTGTTTGAAAGAAGTACATAAGCCCAATCTCCCTATTTTGAGGAAATACTCGAAGTCTGGCGAAATTTCTGAGAAGAACCCAAAAATCTGTGTTGCGCAATTTTCCGGGAAAACAGTTAATAACCGCTGTTATTTTTAAAACTTCCAAGATGAAATTACAATTAATAGTAACTTGTAATATTATCATGAACTTCAGTCAGCATTAAATTACTGATATTCAGGTTTCGTTTTAGTATGTCAAGCACACGCAACAAAGAAGAGTCGGCTTCACATTACATTTTCAAAAATCTCACGCCATGCAGGTGAGTTGTTTGTACAGTCCACAACTTTGAATAATGCTGCCGTTCAGTCTCACTACAGCTAGTTGTTTCCTTTAGACTAATAATTTAGAAAGTAACGAATGGGGTAAAAGATGGCTTACAGCAAATAGGGAGCCAAACTTGATGAGCTGCTCTAGATCGACCTTTTACAGAAACTTAAGGAAGTTAAGATCTGATTTTGAAAGTATCAGCTAACGACCATTGACAATGAGGACTATAGTTTAGTTGGTGTTGAAGTAGGTAGCGTCGTAGCTACAGATCGGTGTAGCAGTATTGTCTTAGGGTCAGCCACTGCCTCGTGTAGTTACGTTCAGTGTGCACAGAGTACAGCAAACGGTACAGTCTATATTTCATTATTAACAAATTGTAGATAATAGTTTGGTGTAGTAGGTATGCCTGTTGGCTAGTGCTTTGGTCCCGTTCACTGAGAACTTTTATGAATGTTCTGAAGTCATTACAAATGATAATGAGTTCATGAATGCAATGAGCTTATAATTTCTAACGCTATGGCATTGATTTTTAGCATCAATCAGGACAGTACATGTTGGTTCACGACAAAGAAAACAAGCAAGTCCTAGTCATCTCTTGCAAATGGCTGCACAATGATGACAGCAAAATGATACTGAAAGCAATCAGTGATTTGTCGAGCAAGATTAACAACCTGACTTCTTTCGTCAAAAGCTCATCCCACAACGCGAAATAAAGAACACTAAGGCTGGTACAAGTAATGATTTATTAACCCCCGAACACAACAACGACCATTGTCGAAAATACACTCATTTACATATATATTGTACACCCATTCTGCTTACTAATTAAGATGAAACCATGTACATGAAAATTGCTTGGAGTTGTAGCAGATCATATGCTGAGTGTCATGCTGAGCCTAGCTCATGTTACTTTAACACTAAAATATCGTATCTTCAACGAAAA
The DNA here is from genome assembly GCF_000237925.1 of Schistosoma mansoni. Classification (NCBI taxonomy): domain Eukaryota; kingdom Metazoa; phylum Platyhelminthes; class Trematoda; order Strigeidida; family Schistosomatidae; genus Schistosoma; species Schistosoma mansoni. The sequence continues at coordinate 323,666 of NW_017386075.1, forward strand.
TCCCAACGAGTAAAATAATGTAATCTTGATTTTTAATCCCATATCATCTGAGGACCAAATTGTCATGAAATTCCTTCGAACAGAAACTAGTTGACGCGGTTATCACATGTGCCCTAATGTAACATGTGAAAGAAGCAACTAGGTAGAAACCGGACTTCGAATCATCCTTACTAGATCTTATGCTGACCGGCTATGAGGATGATGTCACAAACCCCGATTACATGACACCCCTAGGTAAAAGTGAACATACAGTTCTAATCCTTGATTTCCATATGGTTGTCAAAAGCAGGCATGTTGAGAGCAAACATAGAAGATATTATGCACTCAGCATCCTCAGTAAATTGGACAACAGAGGCAGAGTCCCCAATCGAAACGGTTTAAGGTGTATTTAGAAATCTGTGCTTAAAAAGGATAGTGGCATTTTCCGCTTAGTATACCTTTTAGTATTGGAATTTTAATTACGCAACAAGAGTATTGTTTTTGCTTTATTTAAATTTAGTTTATTCAAAGAAATCCCCAAGAGTATTGCTTTTTTCTAGAGAGATTAAACATCTGTATTTTTGAGTACATATACAAAAAAGGCATGGGTGTTTTTTCCTGGCTGAATATATCCAGAGTTGTTAAGGTATTTTCGTACCTACTGAAGTCTAATCTTTTTATTGTCGTTAAGTACAGTAATACACAAAACCCCGTTTTTTGTGTTTGACGCCGAATCGGATTTCAGAGAGGAGAAAATTTCAGGAGTAAAATTCCACAGCGTCTTAAGGTAGACCTCGTTGACGGATCAGTAGTTTTTCGTAAGTCAAGAGAATCATCAGAAAAGGAACCAAGGACTAGATTTGAGTACGACCTCAGCCACATAAGTCATTAATAAGCAGGCTACTCCCAGGAACAGTTTCGGGGGTGAGCATCTGCAAGCCTTATAGAATAAGACAAACAGCGGATTCTGAAAGTACTCAGGAAAACGTCTTCTTAAAGGCTACCTTTGCTTCCGCTGAAGAAAGAAACCTGATACTGGTGAACTCATGCAAACTGATTGGATCCGAAACATACGTCCTTAATGATTTCAGCCTTAAGAGTCCGAGAAACTCCCCACCGTGGTTTTGTAAAGAGGTTTGCATCCTTTTGCGTAAGAGGAGAACAATTTAGGAGATATTTAAGTTACTGGATATTGACGGGGAAAAGTCTCAATATCAAGAAGCTTGAAATAATTGTGATTCGACCCTCCGCATATAGCAGCTCACGTTCAACTGAGTTTGTTCATATCCAATTTGGTTAAGCCCTTTTGTTAGCTTATTTAACGGACAGAGTCATTCGTACAATAACAACCTATTTATATTGCTGCACCTTTATTATTGTTGCACTTGCATGAATATGTATGCTTCAGCATTGTTTACTACCTACGCATATATTCATTTTGCTAGCCTTACTATTAGTCGTTTAATTGATTCGATGGTTCATTCATTTCACCTTGTATATATATGTACATTTTGATCTCCTTCACTGACTTACAGGCTCGCACATTCGCTCACTTTACTCGATTACTTGCTCGCTCATTCGACTCGCACGCTCACTCGTTTGCTTTTCGGCACTACTCTTTCATACTTGCTTAACTTGCCCGTAATTTTGGATATCTGTGCGTGGTTTAATAATGAACGTAATCAATACTTCGTATTTGCCTTCTGATATATACACCGTTGGGGCATCTAGTAACGGTTATCAGAACGAACAATATGCGAAGTTGAAGGATAATATCGAATACCGACCACCACACGCAAATCTGGAAGGTTGAATGTAGCAAGGCTCATTATGTAGTCTACGGAATACCCGAAAACATAAACCAAAAGACTAACAGAAGAGGAGATATTTCAATATTATGAGGAGACGGTGGTACTTCATCATTGGTGGAGGACGACTATGGTGAGGCTCAAGTATTATCAAATTATCTTAGCAACGTGTATGTCGTGGAGAAATCCTCCCTTTCAGTTCATACAAACCTCAACACACAATCTAGGCAACTGAACACTAAAGAGCTTGATGTTTTCTGTCCGCTAAATAAGTTAGATATAGGCAAATCTTTTGTTACGCGTTCGCATCTCGGGCTAACCAATATGTGTAGTGCCGTTCTTCAATAATAGTTCACTTCGATAACTGTTATTATATCAATCTGAACGGTGTATAATATCAGAAGACAAAGGGAAGCGGCAACTACATTTTTATTGACAAATAACGTAGGCTAGAAGGCAGTGAGCACATGAGCAAATGTTAGCGAGCGAAGTAAAAAATGACATGCATGGGAGATGGCTGGTAAGCCAACTCGCTATGGGCAAGCATTACTCAACATTTATAGTCAGACCAAAATGAATGACAGACATATGATGAATAGGATACGTAGGGTACACATATACGCTCATATAAAAAGTACTCAAGGTTAATAAGCGAATTATTAACAAGATCAAAAGATGGCTCAATGTATAGATGAATTGGCTTGGCCAGTAACTAGAATAAAGTATATGGGCTTAACATAACAACCGATACTACAAATCCATAGGATCTAATGAAATGCATCATAAGTTAATAAAGGAACTAGCAAAATTCACCACGATCCCCTCAAGTATACGTTTTAATCTATCTGTATCCCATTGTCGATCACCAAAAGTCTATCGACTTTCCAATCGAATCGTTAGCAAACGGAATTCATCACTTCAACATGTGATGAAAACTCTATGTGTGGATGATTTTGAAAAGAGAAACGAATTATGTGAGTGATAACTATTGTCAGGACTAATAAAGGCCACTCAGGTTCCTTCCTTTTTCAAACCGAGACTGATAAATTGAGCGTTGAATAAACGTTTTAATGCACTGTCGAACTTTATTTTTCTCCTTGACGACGGCTTTGAAAATTTTTAAAGAGAAATGAAATGCCTTTAAAGAGTAACGCCAGGTTTGTTATTTTTATGGTAAAACTCTGATTATTAGCTTCGATTTCAAAATATTTAATCCACATTTTAATTTCTTTGCAGCTTTTTGGAGGCATATAATAGCCTCACGGACAAACATTTAATAAACTATTTTTCTACATCGCGGATGAGACGGCATCTTATAAATAATGGACTAGTAAGTTTGCACAATACCAGTTCTCTTAAGTTCAACGTGACGAACTTTTCGACACAAATCTGTAATAAAGTAGACTCTCATAAATTGTGTTCGTGTGACCTAAGTTATTTAAGTAACTCAAGTTTTTCTGATTCAGATACCCACTTTTGTATTCCGTTATTATACAGATAATTGAGTTGTTTTATCATTGCTTGTAGATTTTCCCACAGTTTAGGAAATCCGACCCTAGAGATAAGCTGTTAAAAGCCAATAAAATTTTATGAATCCTACATAGTAACTTTAAAATTCGTAAGTAACACAGCATGCTAATATTTCTTCGTGTAAATGGTAGTTACACTTTTGAAATGTTTCTCACACGCCACGTTTATTTGTAACAAATAGTTTATTTACAAACTTTGGTAACTGATTGACCTAAATTCAGTTACTAACTTGAATGGATATTATCCAATGAAAGCTGATTTTTATATTGCAAAAGGATGCACTTGCGAAATCGTATAGAAATTAAACGTAATTTTTCAACGATTTCTTCACATCATTGAGCGGCTTTTTCTCCAAGTCAAAATAAAGGCAAATGCCCTTGAGTTTATTAAAGTCTAATACAGATCTATTTAATTTGTGAATGTTCCTGATTTATTCTGTTATTATTATTCTTGACTGCATTTTGGTTAGCCTTAGTTGAAATATTTGCATCATGTGCGGGTTTCCCTAACGTAATCGCTTCGTCACATGTTATATGAGAGATGAATAGTGGCTAGAGTCGAACCAAGAAAACGCGTTTCGCAATATTTGAGATGTACCTAAATCCCAGAGTTAATGCTTGTTCTGGAATTAAAATATAGTACATTTCTCTTTAAACTTTAAACGCACTATCGACCTAGCTACTGAGTCCATTTTGCCACTTGCTCTTGCATCAGTTATATTCTATAAGGCTTGTAACAAAGTGGCTGCATTAAAGTAATCTGCATAATATGCACATATTCCAACTAAGACTGATCAGAATTTATTCGAGAAAATCAAAAACGGGGGAACTCAAAACGACTTACAAATCGATTTGGACTTGCACCCGATGCAAAGTAAATGACTATTTAAGCTCACTAACTCTGTGTAGAACGTGTTCAGCATTTGAAACAAAGGATACTGTAATTGAATCCTCGAGTAAACATAAAATCTAAGATTTAAATACGTCCTAAATATTGCAAAACTAGCATCCTGAATTCCACTGCTAACCACAATTCACTTCTTCCACAAAAAAGATATAACTATTTGATTTAAACAGTATTTATTACCAATAGCTTCTCGAGCGATTTTCACAGTGATTCAGCGTGGTTAAAAATGTGACATTCATGTGTTGACGTTCTTCAAGGCTAAATAAATATTTTTGATAAGTTTTTCACCATAATCTGGATTAATCAGTGACTTTTTGTCAGAAGTTGATTTGTCAATTATAGATTACTGAAAGTGTGTTTTCTGATTTATAATTACAATCGTTTTCGCATTTTATACACTGCGAATCCCTTATGTTGTTAGTATTACGTTTTTAGATTACAGAGAATGGTGAAGTCATACCGGAATCAGAATATAAAGAAACAAAAATTCGCGAAAATCTAAAACGTGCTTTTTTAGAAGTTATTGCTCATGCCATTGTTGAAAAATCGCTAGAAGTGGAACGTTTACGTCAGGGAAAATTACAAAGGGATTTAGAAGAATTATGCCGTCTGAACAAAGTTAAGCGGTTGAGAGTGAGTCCAATTTTTTAATTTTTTTATCCACTTCCGTTTTGTAGCACAGTTTTACATTCGATATATTGTAACTAACACCATGTAGTATCTGATGTATCTAAACGAGAAATTTGTTTAACTGAGCATACAAACTTTGTCACTGAAGATCCATATATTCTAACAGCAGTCGTCCTACTTGTATCAATATGTTATCTACAACTTTACTTCATCCAAAGTAATGTTTCTTGATTTCACTTTACGTACAGGGTTTGATGGCCGCAAAATAAACCGATTTAAGATACGGAAGCTAAGTATTAGCTTTTATTAACATGAAGTTTAAATTCTATCAAACCTTACTTTCATAGTTGTTTGGCTTTTTTTGTACTGCATGAGGTCCTAATAAAGTATATTTAACTGCCTGGAATGCTTTCAGTAGAACTGTATTGGTTTCATGTCGGCGTAAGAATAGTACCATGTAGTTAGAGAAATTATCATCCTCGCTTGATGCTATTTAGCACATAATTTTCGTATCATGTGGCTCTGTTAGTAGTACTGTAGACGTTGAAAATGCGATCAGTGCATACAGTTGAAAAGCTCGTAAAAACATGGCTCATTCTTTTTGTACCACTTTTACTAAAGAATAGACTTATTATATTCTTCCGCAACAGTCAGCTATAAATATTACAAAGGAGTAATGTTTTGTCTCTTGTTTTCATACAATTCTTATATCGTTCGACATATTGCAATTAAAAACAGACTCATTTACATGGTGACTTAAGTCTGCTACCCCTCTTAAGGCATAGAGCAATAAACAGAGAAAGAAGTTGATGCATAGCTATAAATCCTATCCAACTAATTGTTCGATAGTGATTCGTAGTTCTGTAACTTGGTTAGCACAAAGATGATCCCTAGGAAGCCATTTTACCGATCACAAAGTGGGGCGTCTATTTATTATGTCATTTGGTTTCGCAACACTCAGTTGAAAACTTTGTCTAATACTGCTTAGTAGTGTGGTTCTTATGTGGTTCTCACACTTAATAATGTTTCCTCTCTTCAATATTCTTCTTTCCACCTTGTCGGTACCTGTTCCTCCGGTAAAATTGTTCTGAAGAGAACATGGGGCATCTTCTCAGTTACTCTTATGTCTTATTAGTTCCTTAGCTGGTATGCTGTCTGGTCCTACTGCTTTGCCATAATTGTTTTACGTGAAGGCTGTGCTAGTTCTTTCAATTGTTTGTATGGTAACATGTATACGAAAGCCTGTATATGCTGCCTCGATATCTGGTAGGTTTACCGGAGAGGGGCCCTTTAAAGTACTCTACTGTCTGTTTCTCTGCTCTTAGATCTCAGTGATTGGTTTGCCTTGCCTGTTGCTGACTGAACACTCTAGTTTTCCATATTTTCCAGCTAGCTTCCGCGTTATGTCATATGTTCGCCTCATATTTCCTTCTCTTTCAGCTTTTTTCGCCGTCATTTATAGGTCTTTCACGTATTTCCACTCATCATCTCGAATGCTCATTTTCACCCCTTTGATTGTTTTGTGTATTCGATCTGTCCCTTGATTTTATCTACATTTGTTCGGCTATTTTTGATTGCTGTCTTCTTGTCCTCTCTTTACTGAATCTTACCCAAGCCACCTATAGAGATCCACTATATATATATATATATATATATATATATATATAGTAGGTAAATATACGAACACATAAACGGGCAAATACATGTATAGGAAGAACTTACATGAAAGGAGACATAGGTAAGTGATTGTATTTAATTTAATTTATCAGCATCGGGTTGAGTTCTTTCATAAAAAAGGTGTGTAACAATATCGAAAATCGGATGATCTCTTATCACAACAGTTCAAAAAAATGATAGAGATGATGAATAGAGTTAGTCATCAAGAAACCACTGAATTAAATTTTATTCTCGTAGTCACTCTCCAGTCAGGATTCCCTGCAGTTTCAAAGAAACTAATGCGTCATATGGGATTCGACCTTCTGCCATGCATGTTCACAGTTTAAGACGTTATCTTTAATCTGTTCTGCATCGACTGAATTATTATAAGGCTACCTTGACGTAGTGGTCGGGCTTGCCTATCTTGATGAACCAATCGAGCTATACTGCCTGAAACAATCGTTCATCAAGGTCCTACCATGCCAGACAGGTCGGTTGAAGGGTGCTAAGACTAAAAGCAGCAATCTCTAGGTCCGAAGGCGAAGTCGTACTGATGACTGTACAGAGGTGTGACGGCAGTAAGGTGTTTCCTTCAGGCAACCAGCATTGCAGCGATGCTGTCTTACCACAAAGAAGGGTGGGGTTAGGAAAGGTCGACCCTAAAAATGCACACCTCGCCTTATCCCACGGATTTCCGTCTCCGGCGGTAAGGTCCTTGGAAAAACGGAGCTAACACGTCAAAAATCCCCCACAAAAAGGCCGTGCGTGACCGTCCTCAAGCAGTTGTCCCTTGGGCACTGCGGTCACGCTCCTAGGTCGTTAAGACCAACACTAATCCAACTTCTTTTTCAGGTCCCTCAAGAAATACCCTTTCACGGTGTGGGCAGCCGGGAAGTGATATTAGCCCTCATATCCGTAACTGTACACGAGACCAAGTTGACTGGCATATTTAGATTGATTGACTGATTGATAATGATGACCATTTTCAAACAATACTCCCTGAGATTAAAATAAAAGGCTTTACGATCATAATGTTTCATTTAAATCTTTTAATTGGAAATATAGTTTAAACAAAATACATTCAATATTCATTTCTATTCACTCTTCTCTCTGGTATCAATCTTACATTATTGAAATAGACATTTGCTGATACTACCGATACTACTGATTAGTTATTGATTACTGACAACCATTTTATACGATTCACTCCTAAATAGAAAGTATATTAAACGTTGAGTTTTATGATCAGGATCTTATCCTTAGATAAATTGTCTTTTCTTTCGAAACAAACAAAGAAATAGAGAGAGAGAATGGGATGAACCTTGTACTTGTTTCCATTTGTAATGGTGCATCTCTGCATGAGTTCATCTTTATTACAGTATAAATCTTATGCATTATTTCAATTATTTCAATTAGAGACTGACCAGTTGCAGTAGTAAAATATCAATGGAAAGATTCAAACAAAACAATACTAAGTGAATTTTAACTTTACCCCATTGCACAAGCAAGTGGCTATTAGGACTCAGTGGCCAAGTGGATAACGCGATGGCGTTTGAAGCGAAAGGTACTGGGTTCGAGTCCCAGAGTGAACATCAACTCTGAGATACAGGTACATCCAGCTGACGAGTTCCAAATAGAACGAAATGCGCGTCATACTGGATTCCACTGCTAGCCACTATCCATCTTTGCTTAAAATACTTATGAATTAAGGCTATATCTAGGCAATACGCACAGTATGCACATATGCCAATTAGAGACTGACCAGTTGTAGTCCTAAAAACATCAATGGAAAGATTCAAACAAACAATACTAAGTGAATTTATGTATATGATAGTTTATTTTGAGAAGAAAATTGTAAACAGATCTAGAGTTGATCATTCATACATTACAAAGTGAAATATGTACTATCATTGTACTGGAAATGACTGTATAAAAGAACAAAAGCTAATATTCCTAGAATACTGTCATGTAAATTTCATCTATACAAGAAATTTGTTAGATGGATTTATTGACTATTTTAGAATGTTTTCATAGTTGAAATCATGAGTCAATTGAAACTAGACCACCATGGTAAACCTGGAAGCACTGGACGGGCGTTTCGTCCTATTATGGGGCTCCTCAGCAGAATGAAAATTACAAATGTTGTCTAATAGATAAGAGTGTGACTGTAGAGGGTTTATGGAGGTTGTTGAAACTTATAGTCTACATTGATGAATGATCTTAGTTAGGTAACCACTAGATAGCTACTTTGTCCTAGTATGAGACTTCTTCCCAGTGCGCATACACAATCTCATTCAGGAACAAATCAAGTAACTAGTCAAGTTCAGCTGTACCGGAGAGACTATAATTGATAGACGAACCGATCAGATTTAAGATAGCATGTCTTGGATTTTGATGAGAAATTCATTCATCTATTTGACCGAATAGTACTTTGGTATTATAGCTGATGTCGGTTTGTGAATAAAACATGAAGTCTAATTCTTAGTTCTAACGTCCGACTTTAAATCCTAATTCCTCAAATTAATCTGTAACCCTAGTTTAACCTTAGTAAGTGGGTAAACATTCTCAAGATCATTTTAGTGTTTATCAAAGGTCATCTACAAATTATGGTCTCACCATTTAAATTATTGAATCTTAAATCAGAAGTTTAAAGGTTAGGCGTCACGAGACCTAAAGGTTCAATATTCAATTCGCGATGGTGTTGTAGATGCGTACTGACTGTAGCTCACATGCTAGAACTAAACAACTTGTCAACGCTTCCTAGTTTTCATTGGTTGTGTAACTAAGGTCAATCTGCTGTCTGAAATAGTTAACACGTTGGTTAAAACAAGAAGTGGAATTATTTGGGAAAATTGTTTAGGAGATAATGGTTTGTTCATTTCTAATGAAACATTAATAATGTAAACCGTAGACTGAAGTATATGTTATGTACGTTTTTTATCTAGAATACCACAGAACACATCATTTCCTTTATGTCTGAAAACGATGAAAAGCCAACCGTCTGAATTGCTCAGCAGTAGTACCATTGCTGACAATGACGTTTGGTGATACGGGTTCAAATCCAACTTCGCACACCATCTCAAGATTTTCAGATACAAGTTGTTGACAAGTCCAAACTAGCACGAAATATACGTCCAGAGGATCCCACTAATTGACCAAAACCATCATGTAGGCTCAAAATATGGTACATAAACTTTCAAGTCGCTTAAATTAATAGCTACACTGAAAATTTGTCGATAGAATCCAATCAGTAATAAGAGGACTAAAGAACCATAAATTTGGTTCCTTCGTAGTCATGATGTCGTTATATATGTATATATTGATCTAAATGTACTAATTATATATAAAATCTTAGAACATGATACAACTCTTCAAACGAGTTAATTTTACGTGAACAAATATTTATAATTTCACAGTTTTAATCTCGAACTGACCTTAGCTAGACTACCATTGAAAGTATGGGAGCACTGAACGACCGTTTAGTTCTTATATGAGACTCTCAACAGTGAGCATCCACGACCTTATAACCAGGAATTAAAATTGGGATTTTCGGCCTCGCACGCAAACACCACATATAATGGATGAAAATTACGCGATATTGTGAATTGATTGAGGTTAAACATTAACACCATTGGATCTCGGGTCAGTGGTCCGAGAGTTAGGCGTTTGCACGCAAGACTAAAGGTCCTGGGTTCGAGTCCCAAATGTGGAGTCATGGATGTACACTGTTAGAGAGTCCCATACTTAAACAAAACGGTTATTCGGTACTTCCAGATTTAAAATGGTAGTCTAACTAAAATTAATTCGTGATTTAATACATAAAAATTCTGCAAGCTCCATGAATCCCAGTATACTTACTTACTTAATTACGCCTGTTACTCCCAATGGAGTATAGGCCACCGACCAGCATTCTCCAACTCAGTCTGTCCTGGACCTTCTTTTCTAGTTCTATCCAGTTTTTGTTCATTCTTCTCATGTCTTTCACATCCTCTAAAGCTTCTCCGTCAAGTGTAATTCGATTGGTGCATGTTATATTGTATCGGAGAGTCTTGCTTTTCCCTTTGTGTATGATGAGACTTACTGGTTCTGAGTCTGCTGCCGCACTGGTTGTTTTCCCCTGCATTTGTTGTTGCGTGTGTGATAGAAGAGCCAGATCATCTGCGAAGTCTAAATCGTCCAGCTGCATTCTAGCTGTTCACTGTATCCCGTGCTTCCCTCCCCCAGATGTTGACATCTTCATGATCCAGTCGATTACCAGGAGAAAGAGAAAGGGTGAGAGTAAGCAACTTTGCCTAACACCGGTCTTAACCTCGAATGAGTAGGTGAGTTGTCCTACATGGACGATTCAGCAGTTTAATCCATCATAGGAATTCCGTATGATATTGACTATCTTCTCAGGCAAGCCGTGGTGTCGAAGAAGCCTCCATAGTGTTGTCATGAATCCCAGTATAATGAATATATATTTTTAATCTGATATAAAATACCTTTACTTCTGTTGAAATCCGTCTAATTTTCTTATATTTTTTGTAGGAAGAACGTCAGCAACGTTCAGAAGAAGCGATACTATCTAAGTTAATAATCAAAAGTCCAAGATCATTAGAGAAATTAGAAATTTTAGAAACACATGACCCAGATAAAATGGTAATTATGATTAAGATTAAATAAAGTAATTCAATATGTACGATATACAAATTTATCCCCCCCTTTTTGTAGTATAACATAGTAGTTATCTGACCTAACTGTAAAAAAAATGGGTAATAGTATACTTTAAGAACGAGATTAAAACAATCGCGACAAATTTCACTTACTTACTTACTTACTCACTCGCTTACTTACTTGCTCACTCGCTTACTTACCTACTTACTTACTTACTTACTTTACTTTACTTACTTACTTACTCACTCGCTTACTTACTTACCTACTTACTTACTTACTTACTTTACTTTACTTACTTACTTACTCGCTTACTTACTTACTCACTCGCTTACTTACCTACTTACTTACTTACTCACTTACTTACTTACTTACCTACTCACTTACTCACTCACTTACTTACTTACTTTACTTACTTATATACAAATTTATCCCGCTTTTTGTAGTATAACATAGTAGTTATCTGACCTAACTGTAAAAAAATGGGTAAAAGTATATTTTAGGAACTAGATTAAAACAATCGCGACAAATTTCCAACCAGTTTTTAGCTGATCAGAAAAAAGCTTATATAAATGGTTAGTTCGTGGAAAAGAGAACAACAGTATTGCAAGTGTGAATGGATTTTCCTTTATCGATAAGTCTATTGTTTTCTTCTCCAGCTTACTATGCCTGTAAATAAAAAAAAAGACAATAACATATAAACTCATCCTTATGGATACAGATTGTCCATATTCCTGAACCCTTAAAAGGACCGAAACGGATTTTTAAGTCACCACATTGGCGAAACTGTGGAAGAGGTGGAAACATTCACATACCTGGTGAGCATCATTGATAAACAAGGAGGATCGGATGCAGATGTAAAGGCGAGGATTGACTAAGCAAGATCCGCATTCCTACAGTTGAAGAACATATGGAACTCCAAACAACTGTCAACTAATTTCAAAGTGAGAATCTTCAATACGAACGTCAAGACAGTCCTACTGTACGGAGCTGAAACATGGAGAACTACTACATCCATCGTCAAGAAGGTGCAGGTATTTATAAGCAGTTGTCTACGCAAAATACTCAACATTCATTGGCCGGATACTATCAGCAACAGAGCTTTATGGGAAAGGACAAACCAGCTTCCAGCTGAAAAGGAAATTAGGAAAAGATGTTAGAAGTGGATCGGATATACATTGAGGAAGTCATTAAACTGCATCACGAGGCAATCCCTAACTTGGAATCCGGAAGGGAAGCGAAAAAAAGGAAGGCCAAAGAACACATTACGCCGTGAAATAGAAGCGGATATGAGAAGGATGAATGTTGACTGGAAAGAACTGGAAAGGAAGGCCCAGGACAGAGTTGGATGGAGAATGCTGGTGAGCGGCCTATGCTCCTCGACAAAGGGTAACAGGCGTAAGTAAATAAGCATCATTTGTACTTTATGAAAGGAAAAATCAACTTTCTGTCATCATTTTAAGCATTCTGAGCAGTATGCAAAGGTAGTTGTACTGCTCGTTCCGCATAATATTTGAATTTAGCTAGGCTAGCCTAGAAGTCGAGTTCTTGGTTCTGGTTAGCTCATCCTTTACAGTGTCCCTTACATTGTTCAAATATACTATATGAAATATAACAGTGAGTAACAGATCGATATATCTTAGGTTTTAATTATTTTGTTAAGTTATTGGTATAGAGAATTTTGGGGACTGTTGAGCTTTGTAATTTTGTATCACCAGTTGACTTCAGTTAGAGAAATATTGATGAAACAGAATGTACTGGACATCTTTTTTGTACTAGTACATGATTCTCTATCAGTACACACCCACAAATACACCTAAAGTCAAACCTATGACTTCAGGCTTTGTGGACTCAGGCTGTTAAGATAGTATACAGTGATTTAAATTTCTGAAGGGGTTGAAGTTAGACATTAACACCGTTGGAAGCCGGCCAGCTCAGTGATCTATCGGTTAAGTGCTCTGGCGCGAGACTGGTAGGTCCTGGGTTCGAATCTCGCGGGTGCGGGATTGTGAATGCGCACTGCTGAGGAGTCCCATAATAGGAAGAAACGGCCATCAAATGCTTCCAGGTTTTTCATGGTGGTCTAGCTTCAATTGACTCATGATTTCAACTATGAAGATTTACATTTCTGCCTTGAATCGGTCCGCCATAAACTGTGGAGTTTAAGTGTTTTTTTTGAACGACCAACAACTAGGAATATAGTGAGCAATGACTATGCTTAACAGTGCTAAGTTAAATGAAGTTAATTTTTAAAAACTTAAAGTTGGATAGTGACTAGCAATGAAATCTGGTACTCATGTTTCGTTCTGTTCGGAACTCATAGGCCAAATATACCTGCGTCAGTGGATAAAAGATTGGGCATTTGAATCGATAGGTACCAGGGTTGGGTTTCTGTGTGAATGTTAATTCTGATATGCGTGTGAATCCTGCTGATGAATCCTGAATAAGACGAAACGCATTTCCTGATTTTCATTGCTATCCACTAGCCAACTTCAGTAAACACTCTTGACTAAATGGCAATATCAAAGCACTTCGATGAGAATGAACATATATTAGTAGAAACTGACCCACTACGATCCTTGATATCAACACTGAGGAAGTACAGGCCATTACAAGTAGGATTTTTATCTACAAATCTGTAGCATACCTATATATTGTGAAGACATCGGGATTAAAAAATGATATCCTATATTTTCTCTAAATATATTTACACGACAATGTATGCTATGTAGCAGAAAAGGAATTTAGTCTTCAAGGTACTTCTACCCGAAGTTTGTGCTGATGATGTCGTTCAGAAGGACGATGAAAGCTCCACGACCAAACCATCTAGCTCAGAGAACAAAACTCCATTAAAATCACCTACCTGAGCTACAAATCTTTTCCACCATTTCAAGGAACTGCATTTCTACTGATCTCCTCAATAGAATAGTACAACCAAGCCAATTATGTCAACTTCATATATCTTATTAGTCACGCTCTCATCAGAACTGATTAATATCATTCATTAGGATGTAGAAACTAAACAGATCATTTATAAAAAAAGGTGACTGAAAGCTTAGATTGTGTAATCATTTAATCTTTGTATAGGATATTGAGCCGGCGACCATACCACGTTGAAACCACCGGCTCTCGTCCGATCACCGCAGTTAAGCAACGTTGAGCCCGGTCAGCACTTGCATGGGTTATAGGATATTGAGAAACAGATCGGAATTCGATTCTTTCTGAGAAGATCAATTTACTGAAATATTCAAGTTCACCTTTTTAATGTAAGCCAGTAAACATGAAACTCTAGTTCATTTCGCCTTTCGTCAGCTATATTTGAATCATTCAATGTTTGAACCATAAGTAAGGATTCTTGTTCTGGGTGATCCGATCTATTTTTTTCTAGAAATATCACCTTTAATTACTCGGTGAATATAAATAGCGTTTAGTATAGAATACTTCAACCGATTTTATTAGTCTGTTGGCTTTGAGTTACACTTTTTCGGGGTGAGAATTGGCTATACTATACTCAGGTACTGAAAACCATCAAAATAAACCGAGTGGCGTTTAAACCTGAAAGTTAAATGTTGAACCAGTTATCTACTGCTCCGGTCTTATTAGAGGTATTTAACGAAACCTAATAATTAAGATAGTCAGTCAGTCACAACGTAGAACTTCGTACGTACGTACGTACATCAGTTCGAGTTGCCATACCACATTACCACAGAGATGCAGTTGTCGATTCAAATCCCATAGTGGTAGAAGTAGTAAGAATATAAGCAATAATGTGAAAGATTAGGGTTTGAAGATGTTATTGAAGGAGTATAATCCAGTGAAATAAATTTGGAAGGAGAAAAAATACAGAGACATGAATAATTCAGAAGATTAGAATTTGGGAGAACACAAAGAGTGGATGCACTTTCGTCATTGCAAACGATTTTTACCCATGTCATTCAAGGTCTCTAACCATCGATTGATATCATCTCGCGAATCCCAACCAGGTAGTCTACACCTACCAACATGGCTCAGTCCAATTGTCAATGACTTTATGGATTTGTGCCACGTTTTGGTCTGACCACCCCTAGCTTTCTTCCAACCTACTCCTACACCATGAAACATTGCACGTCGGGGCAGTCGGTGGTTGGTCATACGTAATACGTCTCCCAGCCATTTCAACTGATGAAGTTTCACTACTTCATCAATCGATTTCCCATCCTTACGTAGTACCCGTTTCCTAGGCCAAGAGAACGGCCGAGTTTAGTGGAGATCTTTTTTTTATCTAAATTTCGTTTTCATTATAAACTAATACCAGTTGGAAAAGAACCAAACTCAAACCATCGGGGATGAATATTGGTTAATTATTTTGTTCCTATTTAGAAATCTAGGCTCACTAGTGATTCATTTCAATAAATGGAGTCGTAAAATTCTCATGAATACCTTCTACCAGTTAAGATACCCAATGAAACAACAGATATCACTCATAACATAAAATGTTCATCCTTAGACAATTGCGAATGAACTAAATGTGATATAATTATACTCTCTGTGTGTGACTTCAGAGTTCGATTCCTTATATAACGTCACTACTTCTCATTAATGATAACTTTCAAACTAGTACCAACTCACTGTTCAATACTCCTTTAGTTAAATTCAATCTAATCACAAAAATAATCTTAGCATTATGGTATCCTTATTTTCACAACCAATTAGAGTTAGGGGCGGCTAAACCAAAACGTGGCATCAGACAGAGCTTGAAGTCACTAACTTCTAGTCTGAGCCATGTTGGTAGATGCATACTACCGGGTTAGGGTCCGCATGGCTATCGTAATCAATGGTTGGAGACTCTAGTTGACATGGTTCAGAATCGATCACAATGGCGTAGGTGTATACACTCTTTATCTTCCCTATAAACCTTGAGATTAAAATTGCTTCATATCTGTCTTCCTTCCTCTACTATATCCTTATATACAACCTTTCTTTTATATACCACCACCACTAAATTAACTACTTCTATGAATCCGGTATTCATCTTGTTGTGGTATGGCAACTTGAACCGATGCATATATGTGCCTGGTCCTACATTGTAGCTGACTGACTGATTGACTAAGATTACTTCCGCCTGTTACTCCCAGTGGAGCATAGGCCGCCCATCAGCTAACTATTATTTATTTACATTTTTTTTTACCTTATTTTCAGAACAATCAAAATAAACAACAAAATATAAACAAGAAAAATCAAATAAAAAGAAAATATTCACAAAAGAATAAACAAACCATTATGTCATTATTACCTTATTCACAATCTCCTTACCGTAAACCAAAATCTTCATTACATAGATCCTCAAGTTGTTCAAATAAGAAAGTATACAATGAACAAACGGTACCTTCTACTAAACATTCAAGACATTATAATCAATCCAATGAAAGAGATATTCAAGAGCCGAAGAATAATACTCATAATGTTTCAATGCAAATGGATCATGATACTACTAAACAGGTTAGAAAAACAAGGAAGATGCCAAGTCAATATAGACAATTACCTCAGATTGAAATAAAACAAGTATGTACATATAGTTTAAATGTTTAAATTCAACTTAGTATTGTTTGTTTGAATCTTCCCATTGATGTTTAGGACTGCAACCGGTCAGTCTCTTATCGACCATATGTGCATCCTGTGCGTATTGCCTCGATATAGCCTTAATTCATAAGCATTATAAGCAAAGATGGCTAGTGGCTAGCAGTGGAATCCAGGACACAAGTTTCGTCCTATTTGGGACTTGTCAGCTGGATGTACCTGCATCTCAGAGTTGATGTTCACTCTGGGACTCGAATCCAGTACCTTTCGCTTCAAACGCCATCGCGTTATCCACTTAGCTACTGAGTCTTGATATCGTTAATGTTGTTCAGTTAAATTATTTATCATGTTTGAAACCTCAAAGGATTATCTGACTTGAAATCATGAACTGATCTTAGATCATTATTGAAAAGCTAGAAGCATTGATTAGCCATCTCGTTCTAGTATAGAACTCCTCATTTGTGTGCATCCACGATCTCGTAAGTGAAAGTCGAACTCAGGATGTTTTGTCTAGCACGCAAACGCGTAACCAGTAGATCACTAGCCTGACATTCAACGATGTCAATGTCTAATTGATTGATATCATCTATTTGTTCAGATATAAGCAAAGAGTCACGTGTTCACAGCAAGTCTATACCTAATCTTTTCTGCTACCATTGATACTATTAATACTTCTACTACATCAATGCTTATCTTGAGAATTTCATTTTGTTGTGGAGACTTGGTGTAGGAACTTGATTCAATGCAAATGCCTTCAAGGTTCTAGTCTGTTTATGACTGAATGTTGATAAAAATTACATTGTACACACTTCTTAGTCAAAATACTTCTATGATAATAAATAGTGAAAAAATTGTAGGGTTTCTCCATTGTGCTATCATAACCAACTTGTCTAAAAATTTGATATTCCATAACACCAATTTCATTTATGTCATGAGTATACTTCGTGTGTATATCTTATCTTACCTCCGGTAATCTAATCACAAATAAGGCCTATTAGAACGAACCAACTATCACGAAAATTAGCTTTATGTCTTCTTATTGATTACTTCCAACCATCCCAAAATAAGTCGTTTAAGTATGTTTGGTTCAATCTTATGATTTGGGTTAATTATGATCCAAGTAGCTGTTGGAGATATGAGGTTGGTTATTACTTGCCGGTTGCCTACACCGTGTAAGGGTCCTTCTAGAGGTACCTGAAAAAGAAAATCGGGTTAGACTTGGTCTTAGCTACCTGAGGACGTGATTGTAGTGCCTAAGAGACAACTGCTTGAGGCAGGTCACACACGACCCTTTTGTGGGTAATTTTTGTGTTAGCTCCGTACTAGTTGAGACCTTACCGACAAAAACGGAAATTCGTGGGATAAGGCCAGGTGTTCATTTTTAGAGTCGACCTTTTCTAACCCCACCCCTCCTTGTAGGAAGGCAGCACCGCTGTAGTGCTGGTTTTCTGAAGGAAACACTTTACTGCTGTCACATCTCTGTACAACCAGAAGTGTGACTTCGCCAATGGACCTTGGATTTGTTGCTTTTAGTCTTACAGCTTTACAACCGATCTGCCGGACATGGTAGGACTTTGAGGAACGATTGTTCCAGCCAGTATAGTTTGATTTGTTCATCACGATAGGTAAGCCCAACCACCACGTCAAGGCAACAGCAATGGTCAGGTTAATTTAGTTTAACTGAATTGGTTTTGTGAAAATTGATTTGATTTGTATATTGTACTGTTCACTACCTACAAGAATGTGTACCACCTTTTGTTAAGAAGTTAATTCGGTAGTTGATGAAATTCGTTGCTTGATATAAATAAAAATAATGATCGTTATATTGAAATAATATAGTGAATAACTATTATACTAGCTTTCTAATATTTGTATCTAACCATAAATTTATACCGTTTGTACTTATGTATTCTGAGTACTTTTTCAACCTTTCAACGACCTTAAAGTTTACTATCAATTATTGTCTCACACTGTCTAAATTTCGAAAAGTTTGAAGATTAGTATATATATATATATATACCATAGGGGAGATTCGCGAAGATTGTAGAACTTTTATAGTTTAAATGACGAAGTAATTTTCGTTAGACTACCATTAAAAGTATGGAAGCATTGGATGCTTGTTTCATTTTAATACGGGACTCCTCAACAGTGCACATCTATGATGCTGCATCCGGGACTTGAACTCAGGATCTTTAGTCTCTCATTTAAACACTTGGACTCTAGATCCCTGACCCTTGGTCCACTGGTGTTAATGTCTTATGTCAATCAATTCACGGTATTGCGCAACCTTCATTCACTTCATGTGGAGGATAACTGTTACACATATAACATGGTTAGACTTCATTGGCTCATTGGTGACTAACTTCAAAATGCAATTCTTGGAGTTCGAATGAGAATCTGTGACTAAAAGGTATTCAATCATGTCGGGTGTGGAATAGTTATCCATCCTAGGAAATAGATGAGGATTGTTCATTATCGTCAACTGATTGAGACCCATAATAGGACGAAGCAGCAACCCAGTGCTTCCAGGCTTTCATTGGTGGTCTAGCTAAAATCAGTTCTTGATATCAGTCAGTCACAACGTAGAACTTCGTATGTACGTATATCAGTTGGAGTTGCCATACCACATTACCACAGAGATGCAGTTGTCAATTCAAATCTATAGTGTTAGGAGTAGTAAGAATATAAGCAATAATGTGAAAGATTAGGGTTTGAAGTTGTTATTCAAGAAGTATAATCCAATGAAATAAATTTGGAAAGAGAAAAAAGATAGAGACATAAAGAATCCAGAAGATTAGAATTTGGCAAAACACAAAGAGTGGATGCGCCTTCGCCATTGCAAACGATTTTTACCCATGTCATTCAAGGTCTCTAACCATCGATTGCTATCATCTCTCGGATCCCAACCAGATAGTCTACACCTACCAACATGGCTCAGTCCAATTGTCAGTGACTCCATGGATTTGTGCCACGTTTTGGTTTGGCCGCCCCTAGCTTTCTTACAGCTTACTCATACACCATAAAACATCGCTGCTTCTAGTCTTACCGCTCTTCAACTGACCTGTCTGGCATGGTAGGACCCTGAGGAACGATTGTCCCAGCCAGTATAGCTCGATTGGTTCATCACGGTAGGCAAGCCCGACCACCACGTTAAGGTAGCAGTAACGGTCTGAAGTTCTTGATATAAACTGTGTGGAAATATTTTTACATCAAAATTATTGTTACATAAAATATTATTGAATGCTATTGTTTGACAATTTGACTGAAACACATGAAGGATACATATCTATGTTTATGAATGAGTTTATGTACATATTCCATTCCCCTAGACAATACAGTTTCCAGAAGAGTGTAGACTAGTATCAAACTCAGGCAACTGCCAAGCACGACAGTGAACAACTTAGTAAATCAGCCAATATTTACTGAATGTAGCACTTCGATCTTAATACATTTGTAAATTCTGTTCAAAATGAGTTATTGATAACTGAATAACCGGTGTAAATCAATCGATGCTATTCCAAATCTGATCATGAATAAGTATGTTATAATCCAGCGGTAATTTCATACATCTCGACGAACATTGTTAACTGGTTTAGAACTACGTCAACCAAACCTAGTTTTGATATCAATCTATGAAGTCGTGACTGTTGCAGTGACCCATTATTAGTAGGTGAATACTACTTGATTATAGTCAGTGGATTTATCATGAACAAAAGTTGGAGACATCATATAGAGAGATGGGGACAATCGAATGTATTAAAGCACAAATTACAGACTATCACACTAAATTCTGATAGGTACTATACAGTGAACGCTTAATTTGCAAAATAACAATCCATTGTCTCAATCTTCATCGTTCATTCTGTACATATCAATCCATCTTCTCTAATTCTATTGTTCATGCATTTTCCTACCAATTGCGCTTCATTTTAGTTCTTTCCTTATTGGTCTTCTGCCAAAATACATTCTATGCCTGACCATCACCATATACTACTTATGTGGATATAAGTAGGAACATTTAATCCTAAGGGCTAAATAAGTATATTTCATAAGTTAAGCATATGCAATACACTCATAGTACAAAACACACTACACACCTTAGAATAAGATTAAAGTAAGGATGATGTAGTGAGATTATGATTTATGGACGAACCAATCAGATTTAAGATAACAAATCTTGGATTTTAACATGAAATTCATTCATTCACTTGGCAGAATAACATTTTAACATTAAAGCTGATATCAATTCGTGACGAATACCCTAACTCTAATACTTAACCCTAATGTCCAACTGCAAATCCTAATTCCTTACACTAATTTACAACCCTTATTTAACCTTAATAAGAAGATGGATTGTATCAGGGTCACTTTGGCGTCACTTAAATAATAATATAATAATACACTGAGAATCAGATATTTAATCTCTTTCATACACTATTTCTATTTTACCATATACTCTTACTAATTCAGTATGATTTATTGATTTGAAGTTGTTTTCCGTTTGATTTCGTTTAATAAAATTGTTTTAACTTAGAAAAGTAGGCTGAAAAACACCATTATACATTAAACCTTGTTACTAATGTTAAGGAGGAACTAGATATTTATTTTAAAGAGATGGAAATAATAAAATAATTCTGCATTTTTAATCCTCTCTAAATGAAATCACAAACATTGTTAACTATAAAAATCATCGGCAGTATGTTCCTTGATCATCATTTGAGTTCATAAACGGCCCTGGTACGGCCGAGAGTGTGGAGAGTCCGAGCTCCCTCTACAAATGCTCTCATATGGCCATAAATGGATATCTTTTAATAGTACGATCATAGTTAACATATATTAAATAGATGGATAGAGAGAGGAACCGGAAGAGAAAGAAACTATTTCAAATCAGTAATATTTTCTCACACAAAAAAAATTTTACGTGTATTATCTATTTATTTATTTAAACACATATATATTGGTACAAAGAGGAACCAGTTACATATGCGCCACACAAATCTCATTTGATTTGTGTGAGGGTTGTGATATTGTACGAGTTTTCTTAGGGGACCACACCCGGAGCCTTTGACCTAAAAGTCTGATCCACAAAGCAGTGGAGCATCGTAAGGAGATGCAGTCCCATGGTCGCCGGTGACCAACGATTGATTCATATGCCATTCGTTCCCTCAGGATACTGAAGCCCATGTACACCAATGGTTTGGAATCAGGGTTTTCCAACTCCCCTAGGTGGACTTTCCGTGTCCATCAACCCGGTTAAAGCGCCGGACATTCGGTTTTCGTCCTCTCAATTTTGTAAAGAACAATAATGCCACGAGAAGGCAATGAGTAGGACTCCCCTGACAGACGCTATATACGCGTTGCCATATGAGAGCATTTGGAGAGGGGGAGTGGACTCTCCCCACTCTCGGCCGTGCCAGGGCATTTGGGGGCATCCATTTATGACGAAAAACAACTTTCCATTCTCTTATTCTGTCTTATGAATTGAAATAATCTTGTCTAATCCTTTATGTTCATATGTAATAATTATGTTGCATACAATCTCTTTAATTATAATGCATATGTACGATTGTTATTATTACTTTTGTTATCGTCATTATTATTGGTTAGTATACACTGATCTGAATGTTTGACCCAATAATGATTACTTATTAAAACCATATTGATTTATCAGTCTGTCAGAGAGAAAACAGAATCTGCCATATATTTGTATCGATTCCATATTGCATTAAACATGTGATGTTGGCAGTATGAGGTTATGGAGATTCTCGAATTTTATTGAAATCACGAAGATATCTAAGGTAGACAATCAGTGGAAACCTGTAGGCAACAATGCTCATCCTCAAATCCACAACCTGGAATCAAACCTGAAAACTCTGATCTCACACTCAAACTCTTAACTTTTTAGACAACTGAGCTGGGATCTAATGGTGTACAGGTCCAACTTCATTCAATCTACGATGTTGCTTGATCATATATTAGTTTCAGTGGTTACCTTCGTCATACTCAATATGGTTGAACTTCACTGGTTATGGTCTCTCACTAGGACATCACTGGATCCCGGCTCAGTGGTATAGATGTTGAGCGTTCGCACGCGATACTGAAGGACTTGCGGTCGTGAAGTCGAGGATGAGCTCTCCTATGGAGTCTTATACTAGGACAAGAAGGACATCCAGTATTTTCAGATTCTTAATGGTTGTCTGACTTAAATGGACTCGTGGTTCCAACGAACTATAGTACTGTGTAACATTTCTATTGTTATTATCATCGGCTTAGTGAAAAGAAATTACGAGAACAAATCCCAGTTTACTTAGAAGCAATAGCAGAAAAGAATGAATATTGACAGTTTAGTTTGATAAAAATTCGCAGAATAAGACGTATGAGATAATTTTGAAACTCAAGATTGAAGGAAGAATCGAGTGAATGAATTTAAGGCATTGTGACCGATTCTGAGTCATTTCATCCAACGCCTTCAACTAGTGGTCACAGTAATTGTGCAGACCCTAGTCTGCATCTACCGACACAGTTCATTTTAACAGTGGATAAATTTATGGACTGATCCCATGTTTTTATTTGACCGCCCCGGGCTTTCTTCCAATCCACTCCTACATCCGAAAACACCACTCAGTCGATGAAAGTTTGCGATCTTATTTACCGCTTTGTCATCTTTGCCTGATACCTTTGTGTCCGATATACAAAACGCTTCAAGGAGTGACCCCGTCACCAAGAGGGCCATGAGCTATATCACCAACGGGTGGCCGTCTGTTAAGTTCGATGGAGACATGAAACAGCTGTACCAGCGGCGAGATTCACTGTGCATTGTAAACGACTGCGTGATGTTTGGTGAAAGAGTGGTAGTACCAGAGTCTCTTCGCCCGAAAGTGATGAAACAATTGCACATTGGTCATTCAGGCATAAAGCGTATGAAATCCATCGCCAGAAGCTATGCTTACTGGCCCCTCATGGACCAGCACATCACGGATCTAGTAAGCAAATGCGGGCAGTGTCAGCAGGCAGCGAAGAGTAATGCGAGAATACCGCCGGTTCCATGGCCTCAGCCTGAGTATCCCTGGTCCAGGATTCATGTCGACTTTGCAGGTCCAATCAACGGGATCACTTATCTAGTCGTGGTCGACGCTTTTTCAAAATGGCCGGAGATTGTACCCGTCACTAGATCGTCATCATACGCAAACAATGTTTCAAAGTCATCTATGATCAAATCCTGTCAACCCAAAAATATTGTCTACTTTTATCGATCATATTTCATACATATAAGAAAAAACAAAACAGCGTACTGGAGACGTATTCTCACCCTTTGGTTGACATCCCAACAAGCCACAAGTAGAGTTCAAAGGGCAAAATGACCTACCTAGAAAATATATTTCCTTTGTAATGATTAGCGCATGCTTTAAAGGCGGAAAAATTACGGGGGAAAGCATTATTAAACATTGTATAACCCTTGATTTATAGGTCAACTTACAAATCCAATGGAATTAAGGTGTAACTTAACAACCTCAATTCTTATTGATCAAAATGATTAACATAATGACAAGTGTTTTCATTGTCACTATAGAAATAAACATTATTCGTCGATTCACATGTATTTGCACCTAATAGTATAATATTAATATTGTAATTTTCATCATTCACTAATGATATCAACTGAAGTAACATTGAAGTTCAAGTCATACATGATATTCCACATATGGGAATTGAATCCAGAATCTTTTGTCTCTCTCATGAATGCTTAACCTTTAGATTACTGACCTGGGATCCAACGGTGTTAATTTCTGATTTCAATCAGTCCACGATGATATATGATCATCTTCCATTGTCTGTGGTAGGTAACTGTCTCACACCTTACACGGTTCAACGCTATTGGTCAAGGCCTCCCACTAGAAATTCAGGGTCGAGGATGAGCACTGCTGAGAAACCCCATACTAGGACGAGACGATCGTCCAGTACTTTCACGTTTTTAATGGTGGCCTAACTATGATGCGTTCATGATTTCAATGGGACTCAATAATCTCCACGACCCTACGCTTATAATGTATTAAACATTCAACCATTCCGGTCATTTATCCATTCATTAATTTTATGAGTGCTACTTATGAATGGGTAATGTTCACTGAAGGCTACATCTCAAGCGTCTAGAGTTATCTTCAACTATTTGCTATGAACATTTCAGTGTAGAGCAGCCCAACTTCCAGGATTAAAACACACACTAATATATTGGAAATTAGGGCTTGGAATGAAATATCTAATGGAAATTACACTAATATGCAACAGTCATCCAACTGATAAACGAAAATAAGTGGCTCAATATGTTGGGTATAACACCTATTATTTGAACATTGGATATGTATAACTTTGAGCATATCTTTCTTCCCTCTGAAAATCTGAAATAAATTAACTTTAAGCATTGAATTACATCTTCACTTGGTACTGTTTTTTTGAATCTTCCCATTGATTTTTAGGACTGCAATTGATCAGTTTCTTATTCACATATGTGCATACTGTGCATATTGCCTCGATATACCCTTAATTCACAAGCATTATAAGCAAAGATGGATAGTGGCTAGCAGTGGAATCCATGACGTTCGTTTCGTCCTATTCGGGACTCGTCAGTTGGATGTACCTGCATCGCTGAGTTTACCTTAACTCTGGGACTCGAAATCATTACCGTTCGCTTCAAACGCTGTCACGTTATCCACTTGGCCACTGAGTCCTGATAGCCACTTGCACATATGGCCAAATAAGAGACTGATCAATTGTAGTCGGAAACGTCAATGGGAAGATTCAAACAAACAATAACAAGTGAATTTAAACTTCACTCCATCGCACAAGCAAATGGCTATCAGGACTCAGTGGCTAAGTAGATAACGTGATGACATTTGGAGTGAACGGTACTGCGTTCGAGTCCCGGAGTGAATATCAACTCTGAGATGCAGGTAGATCTAGCTGACAAGTCCCAAATAGGACGAAACTTGTGTCCTGGATTCCACTGTCCATCTTTGCTAATTGAATTACATATGTTTGCATCTATTGGATTCAATATTTCTTAATCATTGTTAAAGCATGATCTTTAAGAAGAAACATTCTGTTCATCTTGAAGATATATTTGACGTTAAACATATGAGATTAGTACTTACAAACAAATCAAATCACAATATAAATCTGAAGTACAACGTTGTTTTTCAGTTCATCTAAAGTGAGTTCGAATCCTGCGAGGCGGGATCGTGGACGCGCACTGTTGAGGAGTCCCACAATAGGACGAAACGGCCGCCCAGTGCTTCCAGGTTTTCCACAGTGGTCTAGCTTCATTTGACTCATGATCTTAACCATATAAAATTATCTAAACTGAGTTAAATGCATCTAAACACATAGTAACTCATGGGTATTATAATATATCTATATCTACTAGTTGTTAATTATCTTAGTAACTATGGTATTAAGAGAATAATAAGCATTTATACATAAACGGTACGAAAGTAAAAATAGATGTCTCCAAGGGGGGGGGGCTTTATCGTGCATCAAAAATTCTAAAACAATATGTTTTATTGTTGGGAGATCCAATTTAAGTGGGTATTATTATACAAAATCTACAAAACATTAACGTTATTCTCCTATTATATACTATTTGATGAATCTACTGAATAAGTGACTAAGTAGTTTTGTTGATTTGTCTAAAAATTCGTGATATCCTCTGAATAAACTTTATTAATCAGTCATGATCATCGTAGCACTTAGAATAATTGTACATCAGTCCAGGTTGTCATAACACACCAATGAAGTGAAACTATAATTCAAAAGTTGGAGTACAGATAAAGATTAAATACTTCACAGTGGTCTAGAGGTTAAGTGTTCATGTGCCAGACCGAAGGTTCTGTGTTCGAATCTTGCGTGCGGGATGGTGGATGCGCACTGCCGTGGAGTCTCATATTAGGACGAAACGGCCCTCCAGGTTTTCAATAGTGGTCTAACATTGATTAATTCAAGTTCTCAATCAAAAACTTCATGATCCTACTTTGACCGATTTTGACTCATGTCATCCATTGTCACCAATTATCTATGAAGATTATCAGACTCAGGTCATAACTAGATAGTCTACGCCTACTAATATGGTTCATACCGACAGCCAATGACTTTATAGAATAATGTCACGTCTTGGTTTAACGGTTAGAAATAAAAAAATTGTCCAATGAAATTATTTATTCAGAAGGGGTTTTGTAGAGATTTCAGTATTTTTCATTGTTGAAATCATGAGTCAATTGAAGCTAGACCACCATGGAAAACCTGGAAACACTGGACGACCGTTTTGTCCTATTGTGGGACTTCTCAGCAGTGCGCATCCACGACCTCAACGGCCGTCCAGTGCTTCCAGGCTTTCCATAGTGGATATTGAATCATTAGTAAGTGAAATCAAAATAGAATGAATTTTACAATATGAGGTAATCTCTTATTTGTATGTCTTCAACCACTGACAAATGACAAGTCATTCTGACTGGATAATAAATAGTCCTACAAAAAAGCTAATAAGCTGTGACTGATTGAGTTCAATTATGTCGGATTTGAGAGTTTCACTTACTGAAGGTAATGAAAGCTGGTCATGCTAAACCACGTAGACATTTACACCGTTGGATGCTTGTTCAGTGATCTAGAGATTCGAAACTTTCCGTAAGGCTAAATGTCTTTGATTTGATTTCTAATGGGGTCGTGAATACTCTCCAAAGAATGAATGTATTTATTAACTCCTCTTACCAGAGTCATGATTGATCTTACTAAACATAGATTCTATACCCTTTTGTTTTCTCTTAGACTTCATGTATTGTCAAATTGATGTATCTTGGTATATCACGTACTGAAGAGTCAAAAATACAACATACAATTGATCAACAAAAGAATAAGAAAGAAGAGAAGAATTCTATGAATAATACTACTAATAATAATGATACTAATCAATCATTATCACGTTTAGTTACAGTAATTCAACAACCAAATGGTGGTAATACACATACACTTTTTAAAGGTCTACTTCAACCAGGTGGTAAGAATAATCATATATGTGTTAGATTCATTTAAACAATTTGTGATAGTATACGTGATTGCTGTTTAATGTTTTCATTTTTATGAATTTTCAACATCTGCTAGGATCACCGGGTAAGTAGTCATACTGAGGTTAGACGCAGGGTATTAGGGAATGATGGTAAATCAGTTGATGAGGTCATGAATCTTCATCAACTGAGATGGTTAGGCCACGTGTTACGTATGCCTGAACACCGATTACCACGACGCCCTATGCTGACTAGTATTGGTGATGGTTGAAAGAGAGTTAGGGGTGGTCAAACCAAAACATGGCATCAGAGCTTGAAGTCATTATCTTCTAGTCTAAGCCATGTTGGTAGATGCAAACTACTTGGTTGGGGTCCGCGTGACTGTCGTAATCAATGGTTGGAGACTCTGTGTGACATGGCTCAGAATCGAGCACAATGGCGTAGGTGTATACACTCTTTATCTTCCCTTAAACCTTGAGATTAAAATTGCTTCATATCTGTCTTCCTTTCTATACTATATCCTTATATACAACCTATCTTTTCTATATTAACACCACTAAATTAACTGATTCTATGAATTCGGTATTCATCTTGTTGTGCTAATGAGGTATGGCAACTTGGACTGATGCATATATGTGCCTGCTCCTGCGTTGTAGCTGACTGACTGAATTGTTCTTACATTTTACATAATTCGTATTACATTAAAAGCTATTCATTCCTTTGCTTTGAATTTCGTAGAAAAATCCAAGACGCGCTATTTTAAATGTGATTGGTTCATCAGTAAGGAATATTTCTATCAAAAAGATCTGTCATTGAAATATTACTACCTTAGTAAGCAAAGATGGATAGTGGCTAGCAGTGG
>NW_017386075.1:352496-431697 GCF_000237925.1 Schistosoma mansoni
TCCTGGATTCCACTGCTAGCCACTATCCATCTTTGCTTATAATGCTTGTGAATTTAGGCTATATCGAGGCAATACGCACAGTATGCACATATGCCAATTAGAGACTGACCAGTTGTAATCCAAAAACATCAATGGGAAGATTCAAACAAACAATACTAAGTAAATCACTACTTTAGGATTCAATAGGTCACTTGTTTAGATTTAAGAATAGATTTTCGATCTTGATCCAGATGACTAAGATGTGCACAAAAGATTCAGATTACTTGTATATCTCACCTTTTATTTTGCGACATTCATTCAGATCATCCTTGCTAGTAAGTAATAGATCCAAATAGACCAATTATTCTTATTTACTATTCGTTTCACAATACATCACTTGTTGACCAATTTGTATTGTATGTTATTAAACTCTCATGCTGGTTCACATGTAGTTCCTAACTGAAATTTCAAATGACTTAGTTCAATGGATCATGGATCGAGTATTATAATCTATTTATCTAGTACTCAGTTTAGTTCTTAATGCTAGAGGTTTGAACGATTCAATTCTTTATCTATTTGAACATAAAAAGCTTTTGGTCCTCATGCTACAAATTTTGTTTCATAGAGAAAGTAAGGAACATCTTCAACCGTAAGACAGTTTTCATCTCGAACTGACAACGACATAATACGAATAATTGGAAATTGTGACATACTGAATATTTGTATCGTCCTACCTTCAGGTACTCCACGGAAATTCTCACTCAAGACCCCCCTCGAGATTAAGTCTGTGGTTATTATAAATATGCCCACCTGATGAGTCCGAAAACGAATAAAAAAACATCCTAAATTACATAGCCAGTCATAAGCAGAAACCACCACGTAGGTACCTCGGCAGTTATTGTCTAAATGTTTCGTACTACTTAAATCATTTATTAGTAGTATAACACAATACGATACTATTGTTTTCACATTATGATTTCTCTACGATTAATCCAGATACATTTCAGATTATTTCGAAACGAGTATATGGTTTCCCGTTTTCACTAACTATTTATGTCGATGGTACACAGGATACACGTGTTAGTGCATGTTGTGAGTATCGGCATAGACAAGGAGCTCGTATTGGTGGAAAACATGGCCATTTTGTCTATTTATCTGTTGAAGGTTCATTTCCATGCTTCAGGTGAGTGAAACATATTTAATCATGTACTTGACGGTGGTTTACAAAAATAATTTGAGAAGTTGTAACGGATTAATTATCTTCTCAGTGTTCTATGAGACAGTCTCCACGAAATCCCTTTTCTTTATTATATAGTGATAAGAAAAGTACCAAACAGTCAGGTCTTAATTCATTGGGAAACGAGTGACCTACAAAACTGATATGCTGTAGTCATTTATTTCATCTAGCCATCTGATTTTCTGTTATTAATTTGTATTAAAACATGTTATTAAGTTGGATTAAATAATGTATTCTTTTGGCTAACGGTCTTATCTTCGATATCACGCTATTCGGAGGGACATAATCAATAATCCGGTTTCATGATCGCCCATCACTTAACTGTGTCTTATCATTATATGCTACCTGTCGATTTTAATTTTGCTCATTCGTCATAACAATCCAACCTTCTAATGTATAAACTTTTCTATTCACACAGTGTAATTTTGTATACAAGACATTGAATTGCCCCCAAATGCCCTGGTACGGCCGACAGTGGAGAGAGTCCGCTCTCCTTCTCAAAATGCTCTCACATGGCCACGCGTATATAACCTCTAACAGAAAAGTCCTAATCACTGCCTTCTCGCACCACAGGTGTTGTTTAAGAGAAAGTGAGAGGACGAAAAACGAATGTCCGGCGCTTTAACCGGGTTGGTGGACACGGCACGTCCACTTAGGGGGTTTGGAAAACCCTGATTCCAAACCAATGGTGCACATGGACTCCAGTATCCTGAGGGAACAAATGGCGTATGAACCAATCGTTGGTCACCAGCTACCATCGGACTTCATCTCCTGACGTTGCTCCACTGCCTTGTGGATCAGACCTTTAGGTCAAAAGCTCCGGTTGTGGTCCCCTGAGAAAACCACCTGCTTCAGTTTTGGCACCTGTGCAGTATCCCAGCCCCCATACAAATCAAATGAGATTTTTGTGGTATATAGATATCTGGTGCCCCATTGTACCAACATTTATGTGTTTAAATAAATAAATAAATAAGACATTGAGTTATACTGTTCAATCTGATTTCAATCAAGAAGTATTCCATAACACAACTTAACAATCGTTTTATGAGAGAAGAGTTCGAAAAACAGGAGCTGTTTTGTTAAACTGAATATAAAGCATTATGGTTGACAAACAGAATGCAATGGTACTATATAGCTGAGTAATAACTGCTCACAAGATCCGATTATCGACCTGAAACCTCGAATAAACTGATACTCGAAACATGACCATTGATCAAAAGAATAGATTCTTTCATCCAAAAAATGACTTACGTATACAGAGATTATTCACAGAAGAAAATATGGTCAGATATCATAAAGTATTGGGAGATATCAGTTTTGGTGTTCACTAGCTTACCAACGAATTGAGACCTGACTATTAGGCATGCCTTTTGTTTAGCGTAATAGAAAGAATGGGAATTTTTAAGGAAGGATTGTTTCGTTTGAAGAAAATCTACACCGCGTGATGACTTTAACCACACAGGAATTGAACTCATATTTGGTCCTAAAAGTGCATACCCTCTAAATTGTTAGATTAAAATACTTATTCTGAAGCTTTCCACTAAGCACATTACTTCTTAGATCTCATAGTCAGAAATTAGTCTTTTACACATTCAACCTTAGTCATTTCGCCATATTACACAAGCTTTGTTAGTTAGTGCTGTAATTTATGGAGAAATCAACCAAACAAAGCTGAACGATTGAATCTATTAACAGTTTTTATAAAAAATTTCAACAAACTACTACTGATTGGTCACTGATTACTGATCTATGTTTTGTTTGTCCAGTCGTTTAGTGTTAATCGAATTCTATCGATCAAGATGGCTACCAGTTCAAGTTACCCGACATTGTGAACCATGTTTTTGACATTAGGTGATTGGAGATAATCTACAGGACACCCATCCTGACCTAAATTTCAGGCTAGTTGGTATTCGTCAGTAAGAAATACCAGAAAATATCTAATTTTTGAAAAAAGGTTAAATGTTGCGCGAATATCTCAATGGTAACTGCTCAGACTGTGAAGCTGATTGATATAGATTCAAACCTCACAAGGAGAATCGATTCCCTCGAAATTACAGGTATGCCTCGATGTCAAGTAAAAAAGGTGCAAAAAATAGACCCAGAGTATCTTGTCTACTACTCCAACAGATTTTTTAAAATCTAAAAACAATTTACTTCTTGTTATGACTTATGGCTCGGCCAAATATCACATGACGAAAACCGCCAATCAGAATATCGATTTCTATGACGTTGTCTCTGTGCTAAACCAATGATGCGTCAAAAAGCATTAGTAGCACTGAGTCAACTCTGAGCACTTATTTGTTCTCTATGAAATAGCTTCTCGCCTCGCCCTGGTTGTTCCGTCTAGAACAGCTCTACTGCTTGAATCACATGTTTCAGACATACTTGGTTTATGTATAAGCAGATCGAACTGCATCACACCATAAAATGCAAAGTAATAATTATACAAGATCAAGCCAAAAGTGGTTATGGGTAGGAGAGGTTGCATCTAATAGATTGAGAATAAATTAGGAATGGTAAGTCATATTGCAATAGCTAATAGGTCAAATGAAAGCTTATGATAAAAGGAATATGAATATGCATATAATCTAGTTCCTTAATACTTATACAATAGGAATGAATATATAATCATAGTATCTATATAATTCCTGGAAGTTACCATTCACTTATTCTTCGTTTGGACGTAACATTTATAGATGTCGAGCACTTAAAAAGTTGAAACAACAACAACAACAAGAGAAAATGAAAAGAAAACAAAAATCCACCACTGATGAAAATGATGGCAAAATACAACATGAAGAAGCGGACGAATATGACGACGGTGATAATTTGAAAGGTAATTGAATGATATTTTCATATTATTTCAGTAAGGATTCGAATTCTATACTGATACATTATTATTGAGATAAACATCATAACTGTCAAACAAGTTTGTAATTTTATATAGTTGAGATCATGAATCAATTGAAACCAAACCACCATGGAAAACTTGGAAGCACTGGACGGCTGTTTCGTCCTATTATGGGACTCATCAGCAGTGTGCATTCACGACACCGTCTCGCGAGATTCAAACCCAGGACCTATCGGTCTCGCGCCTGAGCGCTTAACCACTAGACCACTGAGCCGGCCGGCATCCGATGGTGTTAATGTCTAACTTCAACCAATCCATGAAATTCAGCAACCATTCACCATGGTGGTCTAGCTTCAATTGATTCATGATCTCAACTATATAAAATTACTAAAATCCCCACAAAACCCCCTTCTGGTAGGTTTGTAATTATCTAAACTCAGTATTTCACTGGATAACATGTTAATGTTACAAACTAGTGTTTGCCAGGTTCCTATCTCAATACTGAGCATTAACACTGGGATACAGATATATTTAGCTAACCAGTTTGAAATAGAAATAAACACACATCTAGGATTCTACTATTAGCTAAAAGTTTATATATTCTATAAAAGATATCTTTAATTTCACAGTAGAGATTATATGTCCTGGGTTCGAATCCTGCGGGGCGGGATCGTGGATACGCACTGTTGAGGCGTCCCACAACAGGACGAAACGGCCATCCAGTGCATCCCGGTTTTCAATGGTGGTCTAGCTTCAATTGACTCATACTCTCAACTATATAAAAATTACTAAAATCTCCACAAAAGCCCTTCTTATACTGATATTAATCGTGTGCTTACTAGTGACTAGCTTCAAGATGCATTTATTGGAGTTTTATAGAGGAGCAATGACCAATGAAATCTAATAAACACAGTTAATCTACCTTAGGTAACGGATGAGACTTGTTAAATATCGTGAACTGATTGGAGCTAGACAGTATCATTGTTGGATTCCAGCTCATTGGTATAAAGGTTAAACATTCGTGTGCAAGACTGTAGGTTCTGAGTTTGATTCCCAGATGCGGGTTCATGCATCTTCGCTGTTGAACAATCCCATGCTAGGACCGAACGGTACTCCAGTACATCCAGGTTTTCAGTGGTAGTCTAACTAATGATCCTAATGATCTAAAAATCATCCAATAGGTCATTGTTTTGATCGTTTACTTTAACCAGTTTTAATATCAAAAACATTAGTAGTCATAAATATGAATTCACTTGGTATTGTTTGTTTAAATCTTCCCATTGATGTTGAGGACTGCAATTGATGGCGTTTGAAGTGAAAGGTACTGGGTTCGAGTCCCAGAGTAAACACCAACTCTGAGATGCAGGTATATTCATCTGACGAATCCCAAATAGGACGAAACGCACGTCAACCTGAATTCCACTGCTAGCCACTATCCATTTTTGCTTATAGTTATAAATATGGTCAAAAACTTGAGATATCAGGTTGTATATCACATTGAAATCGACAACTTTAATGTAATTATCCAAATTTGTAATAATAACGTTGGATTCAACTTTATTAGGATTCCCATGATTATCAATTATGAAGTGTCATTTCATTGTTTCATTTTTTTTATTCGATTCTATCAACCAGTCGTTTTAATCAGGTGATATTCATAAAAGCTTACTTTTTTAAATTCGAGGTAAAGACCGGTGTTAGGCAAGGTTGCTTACTCTCACCCCTTCTCTTTCTCCTGGTGATCGACTGGATCACGAAGACGTCAGCATCTGGAGGGAAGCACCGGATACAGTGGACAGCTAGGATGCAGCTGGACGATCTAAACTTCTCAGATGATCTGGCTCTTCTATCACACACGCAACAACAAATGAAGGAGAAAACAACCAGTGAAGCAGTAGCCTCAGCAGCAGTAGGTCTCAATATAAACAAAGGGAAAAGCAAGACTCTCCGATACAATACAGCATTCACCAATCGAATTACGCTTGATGGAGAAGTTTTGGAGGATGTGGAAACCTTTACATATCTGGGCAGCATCATTGATGAACGCGGTGGATCAGATGCAGATGTGATGGTGTGGATCGGCAAAGCGAGAGCAGCATATTTACAACTAAAGAACATATGGAACTCAAAACAATTGTCAACCAACACCAAGGTTAGAATTTACAATACAAATGCCAAGACAGTCCTCCTGTATGGGGTGGAGACGTGGAGAACTACAAAAGCCATTATCCAGAAGATACAAGTGTTTATTAACAGTTGTCTACAAAAAATACTTCGGATCCGTTGGTCAGAAACTATCAGCAACAACCTACTGTGGGAGACAACAAACCAGATTTCAGCGGAGGAAGAAATCAGGAAGAAGCGCTGGAAGTGGATTGGGCACACCTTGAGGAAATCACCTAATTGTGTCACATGACAAGCCCTGACATGGAATCCTGAAGGCCAAAGGAGAAGAGGTAGACCAAAAAACACATTACGTCGAGAAATGGAGATAGACATGAGAAGAATGAACAAAAACTGAATAGAACTAGAAAGGAAGGTTCAGGACAGAGTGACTGGGTTAGAGAATGCTGGTCAGCGACCTATTCTCCATTGGGAGTAACAGGCGTAAGGAAGTAAGTAAGCATATTTTTTTAAAAGTTCAGTAGTACATACTTTCTAACAAAATTTTTAAACCACTGCTTTTTTTAAAATTCAAGTATATGAAGATGATTTCGAAACAGAAGATAAAAAAATTAATGAAGATGGTGATTATAATGAAATAGAAGAAGAAAAATTGGAAGTTGTTCATCCATCAGGAATAAATAAAGTAGATATAATCACATTGAATCGTGAGAATACACTTTTATCAATTCACAATGGTGATTTCGGTAATTATAGTCGGTGTTTATATTTGTTTATCTTCTCATCACCGTATACAGGAGTAGGGTACCTTAAACTATACTGTGTTATTGTACATTTGGACCATATTTTCTAATTAAACTTTCAATTTTTGATCCTTTTAAGGTACTTAGTCTACTTCGTAGTGTTCCTTTATTTAAACAGATAAATATTGATATAAAGGAGCACCAAAATATATATGCGCCACGCAAAGCGGTTATTAATCAACTCGTATGCAGGCTGGGATACTCCCCGAGTGCTCGAACTGAAGCAGGTAGTTTTCTTAGCAGGTCATACCCGATCCTTTGACCTAGAGATCTAATCCACAAGGTAATGAGGTGACGTTAGGAGATGCGGTCCCATGGTACTCTGACGAACAACATAAGGTTCATGCCCCATTTGTTCTTTTGAGATCCTGGAGCCTATGTATAGCATTGGTTTGGAATCAAGGTTTTTCAAGCTCTATAAGTGGATGTTCCGTGCCCACCAACCTGGTTTAGCTACCGGATAATCCCTTTTCTTCCTTTAAATTTCGTATCCAACAACCTCGCCGTGAGAAGGCAGTGAGTAGGAT
The DNA here is from genome assembly GCF_000237925.1 of Schistosoma mansoni. NCBI lineage: Eukaryota > Metazoa > Platyhelminthes > Trematoda > Strigeidida > Schistosomatidae > Schistosoma > Schistosoma mansoni. The sequence continues at coordinate 360,018 of NW_017386075.1, forward strand.
TTTTTGGGTGCGCAACAAAAATATTGTGAAATTACTGATAACCTTTTGCATGTGATTGCTGTTAACCTGCGTAAATTTGTCTTCTAGATGATTCCTAATACCTCGTATATCAATCGCCACGATAACCGTTATTAAGTAAATCCTAATGGTGCATGAATTCAGAACGCAACGCGAAGCACAAACTACCGTAGATTGTTGAGCAGCACCGATCACCAAGCCAAAAACACACCGAGAGAAGTCGAGCGGAAATGCTAATGCGAGCGAGCAGATACAGAGGCTAACTAACAGTCGAATAAAGATTCAAATGAAAAGTCGTGTCACCTGATAAGATATATATTGTCGTTTAATAATTTTTTTTAAAACTTTGGCTAGCTCTATACCCCTACCATTGTTCTGATTATCATCGAATCCAGGGATTGATTCTAAGTCGACAGTTGGAAATTTTGATTGGTCGTAGAAAAATGGGGAAAAATCACAAACTTTCACCAGGCAGTGTTTAATTTAAAACATACAGTTAGAATTGGAATTGTTCAGTCTCTTTTGGCATGTATGCATCCTATGAGTATCGTCTCCATATAGCTATTACGTCACAAGCGGATAAATTCATCTGATGAATCCCAAATAGGACTAAATGCGCGTCTTGGACTCCACTAATAGCCGCCATCCATCTTTGTATATAATTAATGAAATAAAAAGAGTTGCGAAACCAAATTGTCAACTTTTTTCGAGGAACATTTAAAGTATACAAGTTGGAAGGATAACACTGAATTAATTCAGGCATACTGAATGCTGTATTTTGCGATGGTACCTTTTATATTCGCGGGAAAACCGCTATTTTTTATAGGTGAGGACAAAACTTGTTACTTTTTACTATTACTTACTTACGCCTGTTACTCCCGATGGAGCATAGGCCGCTGACCAGCATTCTCCAACCCACTCTGTCCTGGACCTTCTTTTCTAGTTCTATCCAGTTTTGTTCATTCTTCTCATGTCTGTCTCTATTTCTCGACGTAATGTGTTCTTTAGTCTTCCTCTTCTCTTTTGGCCTTCAGGATTCCATGTGAGGGCTTATCTTGTGACGCAATTGGGTGATTTCCTCAAAGTGTGTACTATATAATAGGATAAAGTCTGATATTATTCAACTCAAGGAAGAAAGTATGTTTGTAAATGAGGATCTATTTATGTACCAAACTTAAATTCACAACTAATAGCAACCATTGAGTTCATCACTGATTCAAAAACTATGTCATTGTATATGATTTACTGAACTCGTGACTAATAGGCAAGTATGGATATATTGAATATTGAACTAGACAGTATTTGATACTGTGGTGTATACTACTTATGTCTGTTGACATAAGTAGTATGTAACATGTAACGCATATGCACCTTTTACTCGATCCGAATGATAAGTTGTAATACAATTCTGTGTAAATCGATATATTTCAAAATATTATTAACAGTTCGATGTATTTTTTTTTACTTTACAGATTCAGTTAGTTCTTCGTCGACGATCTCAAAGCATGTAAGTTCTTTAATATTTATGTTGTGACGGGTGGTTTTCAAAATGTGATACTGATACACGGTGTGCTATGCGCTGACCCCCGGCCCCCCCCAACTGACTACTTGATCGAGAACACAAGTGTGAGCGACAAAAAGTGTATTGGACTACCGAATAAAATGCACAAGAACTCGTTCCCATATATATGTACAACTCTGATCCTTAGGAAATTGATCTATTTCTTAGACAAATAAGAGTGAACTCAAATTGGGGTTAAATCCCTAGTTAATTTAAAAAACTGGACAGAACACCTTTCAATTTAAATGAGGAGATAACATGAGAGAACAGATTTAAAAAACCCTCAGATCAAGATATAAAAAAAATACACAAAGATGCTGACTACTAGTTCTCGTAACGGCGAGACTATAATTTATGGACGAGCCAATCAGAAGCGTTTGAGGGATTTCAAGCTCACGGCGCCAATTTCAGTGCCTGATGCTCATGTACGATCGGTTTACAAAGGATTTTAGAGAAGACTTGACAATTAAGCGGCTACAACAATTGAAACTACTAAGAAGTTCCTTTATTTGTGATTGTGGTAATTAAGTGACTTGTAGACCTTGTGCAAACTACCGTGATGTTGTCCTTCGATGTAATGTATGTTGAAGGAAGACGTTTGCTAGAATAGGAACCTTTATCGCTCGATCCAGATTTAGACCAAGGCATATTATAATAATTGCCGCGAACTGTATGATAAAAACGCCAGTAACATTGTCTGCAATAATCACAGATGTTACTGAAGCCTCGGCTGTTCAGTGGTATGAGTGTTGTGGAGACATACCCATAATAAAAATGATAAACTAACACAACTGGAGTACACACAAACAATAATGAAGCTACATAGTCAAGGCTGAGAGGGTTTTTGTGACCTTATCATGGTTCCAGAGACCAACTATTATAGAGCCATATGGATGAGTTCCTCTACCTTATGCATTACGATTTTAAAACCTTTGAACCTTTTCCTAACATAAACAAGCTTTGGCTAACATTTCTCAAGGTCACTTAAGATTCGTTCAAAGGTCGTCCTTAAATTATAGTCTCCCCCTCGTAACTCATGAATGACATGACTTAAGATTTAGCCCAATTCAAAGATTTTAAGAGTTTTTTTGCAAACTTTTATCCTTAAGCCCTGGGTAAAGATACTCGTCACAATTTGATTCGTTAGTTTATCGTTGTGTAGTTAGCTAATTTAAACTGCTATTGATTAGCCAGAAAAGACAGACTTATATTTCACATATAACTGGTTGGTTTCATATCGTAAATGATTTCATCCTAGCGTGTATTTATGTTCATAAATGTTTTGTATATCGACATCTAGTTATCGATTAATGATTAGATACCGACGTCTGTGCTCTTCTTCTAGGTATAACTCATATACCCATGTTTTTCTTTTGATTTATCTTGAAACGACAGTCAATCCCGACGTTCATTTGAACAAATTAATAGTTATCTGAACTCATAAACTCAATAGTGAACTCATTGGGATTTGAAAGTACCAGGTTCAGATCTCAATGTGAATATGAATAATAGGATGATCGCACATCTGCATCTGACGAGTTCCAACTAGAAAATAAACGTGCATCCTTCATCCCACTGATAACCGAATACCGAATATACTAAATATGATTATTTTGTGTTGACTGTTTGTGATACATTACTGACTTCTTCGACTGTCATTCATTCATTCTTTTCTGAATACTTTAGAATTGTCAAGAAGCTTCTCATTTGCCTTCAATAGGACCTGAAAAGATGGATAATTCCAAAGGTATGTTTACTATTGTCGTTTTAATATAGATGAACATGTGTGTGTATGTGTGTGCAGATATCTGATTAGTTTTGTTGACTTAAGTAAATGTAACAAATAATAGTTTATTCATGTCCACACCACAAACATAACTTGTAAATTGTAAGCAAAGATGGATAGTGGCTAGCAGTGGAATCCAGTTTGACGAGCGTTTCGTCCTATTTGGAACTCGTCAGCTGGATGTACCTGCATCTCAGAGTTGATGTTCACTCCGGGACTCGAACCCAGTACCTTTCGCTTCAAACGCCATCACGTTATCCACTCGGCCTCTGAGTTCTGATAGCCACTTGCTTGTGCAATGGGGTGAAGTTAAAATTCATTTAGTATTGTTTGTTTGAATCTTCTCATTTGTGATAATGTCAAGATACTACTTACTATTTTAAAAGTAGTTCAACTCGCATCTTAAAATGTCTTGATTTGGTTATGACAAGATGAGTGGTCTCAGTATAACTGACAATAATCTTAGTATTGTATTATTGAAAATTGTTATCATTGTTAATCAAGATCATACACATGGCCTCTGAAAACCAATATTTGTTGAAGCTAAATTTTAGACCTCTCTGTAGAGAATGATTTCTGTTCTATTAGGGTCAGGTTGCGGCTTCAAACAACAATATAACCATAACAATGTCTTGAACTCAGTGAAATAGCGAACATAGTACGACGTTCATACACAACATGACGAAGACTATCAGCGAATTACTATTGATGAAATAATCTGATAATTCAATTTGAATCTTGACACAATTTCGCTTCAGCCTACAGAGTAACTTCTCTTTATACGAATTAGATTCTTTAGAAGCCTTATGTGTTCATTAAACAGAGTTATTATGTTGCTAAAATTAACCTTTTTTCTAATTCACGACTGTTTAATGAAGTAAATCAACATTTTTCACATTTGCCTTCACATCTTTAAAAAAAACACCCTCTTCTTGTTAATGTAAAGCTCCGTAGTTTGAAACGACACTTATTTGTTCTAAGTTTTCCTTATTCCTAGATGTCTCAATCACTATTTAAATTTAGTCCTTTGTTTTGTGACTATGAGAAAGAGGCTTAAATGTCCTAAGTTCGATCTTTGGCTGAGTCATAGTTGCACATTGCTGATGAGTTCGTTATTAGCTTTAAATAGGTAGTGTACTTTCCTTGAATTTTAGTGCATGATGTAAATTACCATCAAATTAAACAGTTTCCACAAACCTCTCATCCTAAAGACATTGGAATTTTCCATAATTCTAACTTTTTTTTCTAACACATCAATTTCACAGTGGATCTTCTTCTTGTTTTTTTACTGGCATACAAGATTTTTTTGGCAGAACGAGTAGATCATTTTATATGTATGATATCGTTTTCAATAGCTGAATTTATCGATCAGTGTTATTTAACATAGTATACAAACAAATTACTTTCATAGTTGAAGTCATGAGTCAGTTGAAGCTAGACGACCATGGAAAACCTGGAAGCACTGGACGTCCGTTTCATCATATTGTGGGACTCCTCAGCAGTGCACACCCACGATCCCGCCTCGCGAGATCCGAACCCAGAACTTATCAGTCTCCCGCGCGAGAGTTTAACCACTAGACCACTGAGCCGGAATCCGATAGTGTTAATGTCTGACTTCAACCAATCCACGAATTTGAGCAACCGTTCACCAATTGTTTTCAGTGAGTTGACTGACTTCAAGAGATATTTCCTGTAGTTCTAGGGAGAAGCAGTGATTGGTGGAGTTCAACCACATCTGTTGTGAGATATCAACTCACTGAAGACATTGGTGAATGGTTACTCAGTTTCGTGGATTGACTGAATTTAGACATTAACAACATTATATGCCAGCCGGCTCAGTGGTCTAGTGGTTAAGCGCTCGAGTGCGAGACTGATGGGTCATGGGTTTGAATCTCGCGAGGCGGGATCGTGGATGCTCGCTACTGAGGAGTCCCACAATATGACGAAACGGCCGTCCAGTGCTTCCAGGTTTTCCATGGTGGTCTAGCTTCAATTGACTCATGATTTCAACTATATAAAATCGAATAATTTCCAATTGTCAAGCCACAAAATTTCATTTGTTTTTTATATTACTTACTTACTTACGCCTGTTATCCCTCGTCGAGGAGCATAGGCCGCTTACCAGCATTCTCTATCCAACTCTGTCCTGAGCCTTCCTTTCCAGTTCTTTCCAGTTGCTATTCATCCTTTTCATATCTGCTTCTATTTCCCGGCGTAGTGTGTTCTTTGGCCTTCCTCTTTTCCGTTTCCCTTACTGGATTCCAAGCAAGGGATTGCCTCTTGATGCAGTTAGGTGGTTTCCTCAATGTATGTCCTATGCACTTTCAACTTCTTTTCTTAATTTCCTCTTCAACTGGAAAGTAGTTTGTCCTCTCCCATAAAACGCTGTTGCTGATAGTATACGGCCAGTGAATGTTGAGTCTTTTGCGTAGACAACTGTTTATAAATGCTTGTACCTTCTTAACGAAGGATGTAGTAGTTCTCCACCTTCCTGCTCCATACAGTAGGACTGTCTTGACGTTCGTATTGAAGATTCTCACTTTGAAATTAGTCGATAGTTGTTTTGAGTTCCATATGTTCTTCAATTGTAGGAATGCGGTCCTTGCTTTGCCAATCCTCGCCTTTACATCTGCATCCGATCCTCCTTGTTTATCAATGATGCTTCCCAGGTACGTGAATGATTCTACATCTTCCAGAATTTCGTCATCAAGTGTGGCTGGGTTGGCGTTCTCCATGTTGTATTTGAGAATCTTGCTTTTTCCTTTGTATATGTTGAGGCCTATTGGTGTAGGGGCTGCTGCTACATTAGTTGTCTTCATCTGTATTTGTTTGTGTGTATGAGAGAGGAGGGCTAGGTCATATGCGAAGTCCAAATCATCTAATTGATTCTGAGAAGTCCATTGTATTCCGTGCTTACCCTCAGATGTCGAAGTCTTCATAATCCAGTCAATCACCAGAAGAAATAAGGGGGAGAGTAGACAACCATGTCTGACTCCGGTCCTTACTGAAAAGTCAGCTGTCCTCCATGCACCACTTTGCACTGTAGTCCATCGTATAAGTTTTGGATAATGCTGACAATCTTTTCAGGAACTCCATAGTGTCGAAGAAGTTTCCATAATGTTCTCCTGTTCACGCTGTCAAACGCCTTCTCACAGTCAATGAAGTTGACGTATAGTGATGAATTCCACTCAACTGATTGTTCAACGATGATCCGTAGTGTCGCAATCTGGTCTGTGCACGACCTATCCTTACGGAATCCAGCCTGTTGATCCCTAAGTTCGGCGTCTACTACGTCTTTCATCCTGTTCAGCGGCATTCTGTTGAAAACTTTTCCTGGTACTGATAACAAACTGATGCCTCTGTAGTTTTCACATTTGCTCAGATCTCCTTTCTTTGGTATCTCGATGAGGTATCCTTCTTCCCAGTCCGTTGGCACTTGTTTCTCCTCCCAAATCTTCTTGAATAGAAGGTGAAGCATGTTTTCAGTTATTTCAATGTCTGACTTCAGTGCTTCAGCTGGTATATTGTCAGGTCCTGCCGCCTTCCCACCTTTGATTTGTCTGATGGCCATCTTGACTTCTTCGATCGTTGGTGGAGTGACATCTATTGGAAGGTCAGTGTGTGCTGCTTCGATGTTCGGTGGGTTCAATGGGGCTGGTCTATTCAGCAGTTCCTCGAAGTATTCTGCCCATCTTTTCCTTTGTTCTTGAATCTCTGTGATTGTCTTTCCTTCTTTGCCCTTGACTGGTCTCTCTGGTTTGCTATATCTCCCTGCTAGTTTCTTCGTTGTATCATATAGTTGGCTCATATTTCCTTCTCTTGCAGCTTTTCCCGCCGTCGTTGCTAGTTCTCCCATGTATTTCTGCTTGTCGGCCTTAATGCTTTTCTTCACTTCCCTGTTTGCTTCTGCGTAGTCTGCTTGTGCTTTGACTTTCTCTGCTCGTGTTCGGCTGTTGTTAATTGCTAGTTTCTTGTTCTTCCTTTCTTGAATTTTGTCCAGGGTTCCCATAGAGATTCATTCCTTGTGATGATGCTTCTTAGGACCAAGGACCTGCTGACACGTTGGAGTTAGTGCTTCTTTGATCCCTTTCCAGTTGTCCTCCAAAGTAGTTTCTTGTTCATTCAGTAGATCCTGTAGAGCTTGGAACCTGTTGTTGAGAGTTATCTTGAATTCATGGAGCTTGTCAGTATCTCGAAGGAAGGCTGTATTGAACCTTTGTAGTGCTGTTTGTCCAGTATTTCTTTAGCTTCAGTTTCATCTTGGCCACAACCAGGTGGTGATCTGAAGCTATGTCAGCTCCTCTCCGGATTCTCACATCTTCCATTGATCTTCGATCTTCGGAATTTTTTGTTGATACAGATGTGATCTATCTGGTTCTCTGTGGTTTGGTCCGGTGAGGTCCATGTAGCTTTGTGTATGCGCTTGTGTGGGAATATTGTGCCGCTCCTGAGTGTGTGGAGCATTTTCCCCTTCGTGACCTGAGTACAGCAGCATCTCTCCTGTACCTAGCCTTTGTTGTCCAGTTTGTGTCCAATGGGTTTCGCTGATTCCGAGTACTGCCAAGTTGTATCTCCTCATTTCCATTGCTATTTGGCTGGTCTTTCCTGTCTCCCACATTGTCCGGACGTTCCATGTACCTATAAAGAGTGTTGCTCTGGTTGTTAGAAGGTGCATCGGTCTCGTGACTTCCGAAGAATTTCGGCTTTCATCATGAGACGTCATAATTATTCCTTCAAGTCCCAGGGCAGATTTTAAATGGTTTGGATTATTTTTTCTGGTTAGCGTTTTTTTTAGCGAGTTAGCTTTTCTACGGGATGGGGTCGCTAACCCCATGCTCAACCCTCCTCCTTTATCCGGGCTTGGGACCGGCAGTAACTCTAGAAGAGCTACAGGCGGAGTTTGTTTTTTATATACTACTTATTTATCACTTTATTTCGTTTTTGTGAATTTTTTTTCCCTCGCATATTTATTAGAAATTGATTATGATGAAATCAATTTAATTGAATATTTCAAAGCTGCTTTACATTCACTTGTCTTAAATGAAAATAATATTAACGGTTGTTTACGATGTATAATTTGGTTAAGTATTTCACTTAAACAATGTGCGATCATGAAATATGTCGACGATGATAATGAAGATGATGATGAAGATCGTGATACATTGGAATTAACCAAGAAAGATCAATTTTGTGAAGCAATTATTAGACAACAGGATGAGGAATTAATGCGCCTTGTTTTACCAAAACCAAATACTAGTGATAAGTAGGTTACTTTTCTTGTATATATAATCGAATTAATGATTTGATGATGACTTCCACATATAAACTCAGTGGTTTAAAGGTTAAGTACTCACTACAAGACCAGAATGTTCTAGATTTAACCTATTCTGTCGATGCGTACCGCTAACGAATTTCCTGGCTTTCAATAGTTATCTAACCAAGATTAGTCAGTCAGTCAAAACGTAGAACTTCTTACATACGTACGTACATCAGTTCGAGTTGCAATACCACATTAACACAGAGATGAAGTTGTCGATTCAAATACCATAGTGGTAGAAGTAGTAAGAGTATAAGTATTATGTGAAAGATTCGGGTTTGAAGATGTTATTGAAGGAGTATAATCCAATGAAATAAATTTTGAGAGAAAAAAAAGAAAGGGACATGAAGAATTCAGAAGATTAGAATTTGGGAGAACACAAAGAGTGGATGCACTTTCGTCATTGCAAACGATTTTTACCCATGTCATTCAAGGTCTCTAACCATCGATTGCTATCACCTCGCGAATCCCAACCAGGTAGTCTACAACTATCAACATGACCCAGTCCACTTGTAAGTGACTTCATGGATTTGTGCCGTGTTTTAGTCTGTCCGCCCCTAGCTTTCTTCCAACCTACTCCTACACCATAAAACATTGCACGTCGGGACAGTCGGTGGTTGAGCATACGTAACACGTGTCCCAGCCATTTCAACTGATGAAGTTTCACTACTTCATCAGTCGATTTGCCATCCTTACCTAGTACCCGTTTCCTAACAACTGCATTAGTTACCCGGTGGTCCCAGGATACACGAGCAATGCTTCGAAGACATCTATGATCGAATACTAGCAGCCTACGAATATCCTCTACTCTTACCGGCCATGTTTCACTGCCATAAATTAGGACGGAACGGACTGCTGCACAGTAAACCCGTCCTTTTGTTGCTAGACGAATATCTCGCCACAATATAAATTATACAATTCAACTATCCCTATGATTCCCAATATAAAGTAAAGTTTTAATGAATTAGATTTTAAGTGATCTATAAAATTGATTTCCTCTAATCCCCTGTGACATTGAATCACATTTTAAGAAGTAGTTTATATAACTCAAGAAATGGATCATATCTGTTGATTTTAACTGTTTAATCCCATGATATTAAAAGATCTGGCTTATCAATTCAGCAATTAATCAATGGTTAATACCACCCAATATAGTTTATTCATATCTGACGATTGATCATGGAAATAAATCTTACGTAACTCAATGTAATCAGATATAGTTTTAATATATTTTTAGTGTTTCATTAATTCTTAATTATTTATTTAAACACATAAATATTGGTACAAGGAAGCACCAGATACATATGCGCCATACAAATCTCATTTGATTTGTGTGAGGGCTGTGATACTACCCGGGTGACCAAACCGAAGCAGGTGGTTTTCTTAGGGGGCCACACCCCGGAGCCTTTGACCTAAAGATCTGATCCAAAAGACAGTGGAGCATCGTAAGGAGATGCAGTCCCATGGTAGTCGGTGACCAACGATTGATTCATACAGGTTTTGTTCCCTCAGGATACTGGAGTTAGCTCATGTTCACCATTGGTTTGGAATGAGGGTTTTCCAACGCCCCTAGGTGGACTTTCTGTGTCCACCAACCCGGTTAAAGCGTCGGACATTCGCTTTTCGTCTTTTCAATTTCGTAAACAACAATAATGCCACGAGAAGGCAGTGAGTAGGACTTCTCTGGCAGTGGTTGTATACGCGTGGCCATGTGAGAGCATTTGGAGAGGAAGAGCGGACTCTCCCCACTCTCGGCCGTACCGGGGCATTAATTATTAACTTCTATACGACGTATAGATTACAATTTCCTGTAATGAATACCAGTTTCTCACAACTAGGGGAAGTAGTAAATAGAAAACGTAGTATAAACATATCACTATACATTATTGGTTTATTTATTGGCTATTTAAATAAATATGGAACATATTGTTTAACAGTATGGTGGCTCATTAATTTAATGGCCCACTTTGATCTGACACTAATTTGTATGTATAAATCAATATGCTATTGTAATGAACGAAACTTGAATGAGGACAACCAGTCTATTAATTCATACAAAATTACAGAATATCTTCGTAAAATATAAGAACCATACATTAAATGCCTGTTGGCATAAGTAGTATACACCACACTTGTCCCCCTTCAAACAGTCGCTCTCGCAGTGGTTCTGCTCTTTGTACTACTTCCCCCTTGCCACAATCTGCGGCATGATCCCCGTCAAAATGTGGAGTATAAGGTGCTCTGACCTTCGCAGCATTATTGACCTGCCGAGCCACCTATATCCGATGTCCATCCAGAAGCCGTATGTCTCACTGCCTCCGTTCGTCGACAACAACCGCCACAACCAACGCCAACTCACCCAACAACTCTCTACTTGACGTCACCAACCTTCAACAGACCGCCCTAGCTAGCACCTCCTCCCAGGCCCCACAACGCCGTCTGAAGAGCTCATCCTCTCAGCCCCCTGGTTGGCGAGGATATCATGTGTGATGAACGAGAAATCAGGGGGGGGGGTAAACCAATTCTAATATTTCATACGAAATTGAAGAATATCTTCGTAAAGTATGAGAACTATACATTAAATGTCTGTCAACATTAGTAGCATACACCACATTGTGACTATAAATCTCCTATCTAATTCCGTATACCACACCCAGGCTTACCTCGCTTGCTCGATGGCAATGATAAGAAGCCAAATACAAATTGAGTAGGATGGGTTTATTTCAGGCACTCGTCTATTCAGGCAGACATAAAACTAAGGGTCGGGAAAGCAAAGCGGAAATGGTAAATGTGTTGACTCAATTTGAAAAAAAGATTCACTGTTTATAACCAGGTGAAAATAAACTACAGGCATGTGATGAATGGGGTAAACGATACATACATGCTTCGACAACAGCAGTCAAGCTTGTAAGAGAATAATTGACAAGCTCAAAATATATGTTTGGATAACGACTTAGGAAGAATAAATTAACTGGTTTATCCAATAGCCAGAAAAACCCATTTAGGCGTGATACGGTACTAGACACTACAACATTATTTGGTCTCCTATACATATATATATTCAACAGTTTGATTTTTGTAATCCGCCAATTATTCTATTTTTTTGATGCTAGATTGAAACTGCGCTGGCCACTGAACGATTTGAAGATTACAGATAAAATTAAATATGTTGATTTTTGCAATTTGTCGAATGTTTTAACTATGCCACTATCTGATGTTGAAAAACTTGAGGTAAGCCAGTTTCTCACTAATATATATATATAGTAGTTAGTACAAATGCCCTAGTACCGCTGAGTCTGGAGAGAGCCCATTGTACCTCTTGAAATGCTCTCATATGACCGCGCGTATATAGCTACTCACAGGAATGTCCTATTCACCTTCGTTTCGCTGCCGGAATGTTTACAAAATCGAGAGTGTGAAAAGTGAATTTCCAACTCGAGTCGAGTTGATGGGCACGGATGATCCATCTAGACGAGTTGGGAATCCCTGATTTCAAACCACTTTTGCTCGAGGGTTCCAGGATCCCAAAGGTACGAATCGCGTATAAACCTATTATTATTCACCGGCTCCCATTGGATCGCATCTTCTAACGTTACTTCACTGTTTAGTGGTTTAGATCTCTAGATCAAAGTCTCGGAGTATGGCTTACTAGGAAAACTAACTGCTTCTGTTTTGGCACCCGGGCAGTATCCCATAAGCCATCACACAAATTTTGTGTGCCATATATATATTAATGAATCGGTTACAACTAGACCACCATGGAAAACCTGGAAACACTGGACGGCCGTTTCATCCTAGTATAGGAGTTAGACAATAACACCACTGGATGCTGGCTCAGTGGTCTAGAGGTTAAACACTCACCCGCGAGACCGAAGGTCCTGGGTTCGGGTACTGCGTGTGGTGTCATGGGTGCGCACTTCTGAAGAGTCCCATGCTAGGACGAAACAGCCTTCCAGTACTTCCAGGTTTTTCATGGTGGTCTAGCTTCAATTAACTCACGCTTTCAACTATGTTAAATTATTGTCAATAGTTTTTTGTGTGGTTGGTAATGCGAAGGAAAATGACATGAAAGTGTGTAAACCTTACTAACATCATTCGGTTATCATCAATTCGATTAGTTACATTATTCTGGTATGTGAAACTTTTGATCAGTTCACTTCATGTCCATCTTTCATGAAACCTGAGCATAAACAACTAGCTTTTTAATGGATTGCTGAAATGTTTCCCCTTTCGTGACAAACTGTGACCTCTGTAGAGTTAACTGAGTAGTCAAGAATGAGATGACAGTTATTATTGATAATACTGGATGAGGATTGAGCTATGTTGTTGATTGGGTGAGGTTAGAAATATACATTGTCACAGAATCTCATTCCATTTATTTATTGGCGTCAATAACATCGAGAGATCTGGTTGAGTTAAGTGGTTAAAGGTAGTCGATAGGGAACTCTATTTGACCCCGATTCGACCCTAGCTGGAATTCTTCAGCAAGGTGTACCTGTATTCTTGAGAAGATTGAATATCAAACGGAATACAACAATTAAAACACTAAATAAAAAAGATTGGTTCAGTGAAGAGTTCTCTTTTCGACGAATTCATTTTCAAAGCTGTACAATCGTAAATATATATTCAGAAGGGGTTTTTGTGGATATTATAGTAATTTCAACAGTTGAGATTATGAGTCAATTGAAGCTAGACGACCTTGGAAAACCTGGAAGCACAGGAAGGTGGATTTGTCATATTGTGGGACTCCTCAGCAGTGCACATCCACGATCTCGCCTCACGAGATTCGAACCCAGGACCTACCAGTCTCACTCATAATCTCAACTGCAAATATATATTCTTATTTTTCAGGATGATAATAATTACAATAATACTGATAATAAACTTCTGTTAAACATGGTGACAGTGAGGTAGAATAAACAAAGGTATTAAAAAGTTTCTTCTAAGCAAGGAAAACCTAACGATCATTTGATTATTAATAGCTTAAATATTCATCAAAAGATAGATAGGGAAACTATCATTGGGAAAGGATGGCTGAGTATGTTGAAATTGAGATTAAATGTAATCAGGAGGATCGTAGAAACTGAAATAAACCAGTTGAGGGTAGAAGATTTAAGGGGAAGATGGAAGGGGAAGCAGATGGTTATAAAGGAAGGAGAGTATGAAAGAAGAATCGATCAGATATTAAGACCATGGTAGTAGAAGAGGTTATACCATTCTCTTTTGGACAGACAATTCTGGTTTTCCCATATGTATGGCAATTGCATCGGCAATGCTAAGAAGATGCAACATAATTGTCTTTTGGAAGACTTCTGCTTACCTTGTATATCACTTTGAACGCAGAGTCTGTTTTGATTGAGTGACCTGTTTTCACAAGATATTCGATTATTGAACTTCTTATTGAGTCATTTCCTCCTCCCCTTAGTCACACTATATAATGTTTTTGAGCTCTTTTGGATGAAGTATACTTGGCTCCACATGAGCAGGTAAGTTTACCTGCTGATAATTGCCAATTAGCATATATCGTAGGTCCAGGGTATCCCATCACCAACATCTAACCACCTAACATCTCATCATATTGCACACGATGTCAAGTTACCTACAGTTGTATTCGGTCACATTACAACTTGATTGATATAATTCAATCAGCACTGAACCGACTGTATAAATACAACATTGATCATTATCCACTGGTCAATCGATTAAAAATATGATCTCACATAGTCGTTTTCTGTCTCAGTTCACGGTTGTGCAACACTGAGAAGTTATGTAAAAGATATTTAGCCTTCATCTATTCTATTGAGTTGATTTCATTTTGATTTAAAACTAATCTGAATATATGAAAAAGGGTATGAAGTTCAAAATAATGAAAATGGTATCCTTTTTGGTTACTGAGTCAAAATGGATTAGTCATGAACTTCAAATTTTCTTTTCTAACATTCTTCAATTCATGATAAGATTAAGCAAATTCTAATTATATAATCACTGATTAATGTACTAATACTCATAGTTGAAATCATGAGTCGATTGAAGCTAGACCACCATGGAAAACTTGGAAGCACTGGATGACCGTTTCGTCCTATTATGGGACTCCTTAGAAGTGCACACCTACGATCCCGCACTCGCGAGATTCGAACCCAGGACCTACCAGTCTCGTGCCAGAGCGCTTAACCGATAACTATGAAACATTATGAAATCTCCACAAAACCCTTTCTGATAATAATACTCACTTTACTTGATACCATTTGTTTGATTACAGTAAAGAATTTACAACATAAAGTATGCGATATAAGAGCTCTCGTCTAAATTAGTATGCGACATTGAATATTCAACAAATATGTGTAAGGGGGGTTTTCTGTGGAGATTTTTTTAGTAGTTTATATATATAGTTGAAATCATGAATCAATTGAAGCTAGACCACCATGGAAAACCTGGAAGCATTTGACGGCAGTTTCGTTCTATTGTGGGATTTCTCAGCGAGGCGGGATCGTGGATGCGCACTGCCACTGACTCATGATTTCAACTATATATAAAAATATGTATAATCTATGTCTAAACAGTAATTATCCACCATTCATATTCATCCATAGATGTTGACGATCAATCTTACTCTCATGATATCTATTTTCATCATCTCGTTATGTTTCATGAATGAATTTGGGATCACTGACCTCTTGTTCTTCCAAAGAAAACAGAAGGAGAAAAAAATAAACTAAACATCGTGATAGTACTTGTTTGGTTTAATAGTAAATAAATTATCGCCTTATTGAAATTACTTTATAAAAGCACGTAAATGTGCGCGGTTATCAGATATGATTAGTTAGTTAAAACAAATCTGAAACAATAAAATCTATCAGTATAGGGTTTTGGATATTGTTGAATTTAGATTGATATCATGAATGGATCAATGTTAGACCACCATTAAAAACCTTGAGGCACTAGGTGGCTGTTTCGTCCTAGTATGGGACTCCTCAACGGTGCAAACTCACGATCTCTCACGTGGGACTCGGATCTATGACCCTCGTGCTCGTGCGAGATCGCTTAACCTCTAGATCACTGAGCCAGTGTCCAAAAGTCCTGGGTTCGAGTCTTGTGTGTGGGATTGTGATTTCGCACTATCGAGGAGTCCCATACGAGGACAAAATGGCTATCTAATGCTTCCAGGTTTTCAATGGTTGTCTAGCATTGATCCATTCATGATATCAATCTTAAAAAACTTATGTCGAATAATACTCGTTCAAATAAAAAGTGTTTCAAAAGTTTAAAACAGGCCATTGGTATCGAAATATTAAGATTCTTCATCTTTTCTTTTGTCATAGCTCTGTTTAGAAATACCAGAAGAGGATATCATGTATAAATTTGTGGAACATTCATCATTAACAAAAGATGGTTTGATTACATTCAGAAGTAAGCCATCGATATTTATACTCATAATAATAATGCCACTGGTCAACATTTCAAAATTCAACAGATTTATACTCTAATAATAATCTAGAGAATGATTGGGACCATTTTCAGAGGTTGTTTCACGACTTGAGATAGGACTCCATTTTAAGCGTTCAAATCTCGCGGTGAGC
Source organism: Schistosoma mansoni (assembly GCF_000237925.1). Taxonomy (NCBI): domain Eukaryota; kingdom Metazoa; phylum Platyhelminthes; class Trematoda; order Strigeidida; family Schistosomatidae; genus Schistosoma; species Schistosoma mansoni. The sequence goes on from NW_017386075.1 coordinate 376,277, forward strand.
ATTCATGATGCTTTCGTACAACAATGCCATCCACTGGTAGCTGCTTCCTCACTTTAGATTTGGTTGACTTAGAAATTTATTGCCTCCCACGAGAAAAACTGTAGATTCACCTTGAAGTTCGTTGTGAGCACACGAATAATAACGTCTTCAACCATTGATTGTTGCTATCACCCAGACCCCGACCAGGCGGTGTGTATAAACCAGAACGGGTCAGATAAAAAGTCACTGACTTAATTTACTGATGTCGTATCTAGCTTTGACCAATCCTAGCTATTTCTTAGTGTCTTTTCTAGTCGTCACTGGACGTTGTAGCGATGATTGAGTTTAAATAGTACACATCTCGAGCATCTCAGTCAACAATGATTCCTTTTTATCTAATATCATTAAAAATAACTTCGGTATGTTTCAGTTTGTCGTTCCACTATATACGAGCAGAGCTTCGAAGAAACCTACGACAAAAATATATAAATTCACTTAATATTGTTTGTTTGTATCTTCCCATTGATGTTTAGGATTGCAACTGGTCAGTCTCTTATTGGCATATGTGCATACTGTGCGTATTGCCTCTATATAGTCTTAATTCATAAGCATTATAAGCGAAGATGGAGTCCTCAGTAGCTGAGTGGATAATGCGATGGCATTTGAAGCGGACGGTACTGGGTTCGAGTCCCAGAATGAACATCAAATCTGAGATGAAGGTACATCCAGCTGACGAGTCCCAAATAGGACGAAACGCACGTCGTAGATTCCATTGCCAGCCACTATCCATCTTTGCTTACAATAAATACATAATAAAATAGCCTTATTAGTTTCTGTCAATATAACAATGAATTTAAAATGGACAGGTTGGATAGAGATAGGATCCAATTACTTGTTATTGATCATTTCCCAAGGGGCGGCTGATTGAATATAATCTTTGTTGTTCAGGCTGTTCTTATTAGCACATATATAGAGCGCTTCTGCAGTCAAACCCTTCCTGAGGTATTTTGGTCCTTTCGAAGTTGATCTTGTATCCTTTATCTAACTCATGTAACACTATCGCCAACCTATTGTCAAATTTCTTTAGATTAACCCAGGATTTGGGAATATCTGTCAAGCATTTTTTGTATTCCTTCAACCTCACATTCAATTGTCTGGATATTTCTACCACATAAGCTGCATTATAATCATGAAAATTGATTCCATAGACAACATTTTGTTGTTCTTCCTTTGGAAACATCCTTAATTTTCACTAATCCAGATCTTATGGTGTCACTAGCCCGAAAGTGTACTCTTATATTACGTCTGCTTAGAACCCTCTTAATTTCTTCCAATGTTTCGCAATACCACCAAAAAAGAAATCAAACACGGACCACTATCATTTTTGAAACCAAAGTTTCCTAGACACTTTGAAGTATAAACTCTTTACTAATGTATCTCAATCAGTTCAATGCAGAGTGATGTATTTTCTAATTTAACTGATGATTTGTAGCGATTCAAGAGTTGGATTTCTCTTCGAACTTCCGCCTCGTTGGATGGATCAATCGTTACGGGCCGTGGAGAGCATAACAATCTGATCGATGTTGTCGGAGCAACAGACCAGTTGAACTGCTCCTCTGTGGATCCTTCGTACCCATCAAGGACTTAAATCTATCATCGTATTGTTGATGGTTCTGTTTCATAAATACATGAACTAAGGTCATGAAAACTTTCTTTCATATTTAGGGTGTACTAATCTTCTGTCATTCAAAATAATCTCTCAATTCTAGCAATACACTAATCTTATTTCCGTTTTCATTGCTTAAGACATCACTAGAAGTTCCCAAAAACCATGTTTTTTCAATTAGCTCTTAGCTCAGCATTTTTCCCGGAATCCTATACACAGTAATCATCCAAACAGTAAAAACAACGATCAGACAACATAAGTGACTACTTATGTCTAACATGTTTATCAGTATACCAGGTAGACAAACGTTGTAGCCTTACATAATCTCTATGATCTTCATTGCCTGCATAATGAAAACCGCTTAGTTAATTTAGAAAGATCTATTCTCCTCAATATGTTAGTTCCTGTCTTGATGTGAATTTTTCCTTACTACCTGTATTGTTAACTTTAGATCCTTTGAAAATATTCCTTGAAGATGAAGAAAATGATGAAATGAATAATTATTCACTCTTACGATTTCTATATGAATTAGGTAATGTAATGTCATGGTTTTACTTGTAAAAATGGATCTATTGTTTGTATATTTACATTTGTATATTTGAACTACACTCCCATTGATTTGATCACTGACTATTGGTCAGTGTTGTATTTCTTTAGTCCTGCCAAGTTTTTTTTGAACACTATCGATCAAGCTACAATGTAGTTATTAGTCTTAGTGGATCAACATCTCGTTTTGATGTTAAGTAGTTGAAGGTAGTCGGGATAAATCTTAGATCTAGGCTTCGTGTTAGTTGACATTCCTCAACAAAATGTACCTGCAGTCTTGAGGGAACTGATGCTTCCTGTAGAACTTATACACCTGTATCATTGTAAAGTCAACTTCTGTAAACATTTGCTAGGATAGATTGAGTCACATGGATTTATGGAATTGATAAATGCAATAGGAAATTTGTGCGAGCAGGTTCAATTCTTCTTGTCAGCTACTGTATCATCACAGAACAAGTAGAAAGCATCATTTATAGTTTCTAGGTGTTAAGCTGTGCACTTTATCCTTTTGTTAATGGTTCTGTAACTTCTCTATTGTAAGTAAACAGAAATATTTTCTTAACATCCCTTTAGTGATATGTTCGTCCATAAACTTTCTGACATATCCATTCATTATTGATAACTTGTATCCTCCCATTGACATTTAGAACTGCGATTGATCAGTCTCTTCATTGGCATATATGCATTCTGTCTGGATTGCCTCGATATTGCCTTAAGTCACAAACATTATAAGTAGAGATGAATGGTGGCTGGTAGTGAAATCCAGTTTGACGCTCGTTTCGTTTTATTTGGGACTGGCCAGTTGGATGTACCTTCATCCTATACTTAATAGTACGTAGATGTTTTTAAGCACTTATATTTTTACCTGTTAGCTTTTCTTTTCTTTAAGTGTTCTTTAATAATTGCATTTCAAAGTGTAAAACTATTTTAAAAATATATACCATAACAGTCATTAGTCTTGATAATTTTACTTACTTACGCCTGTTATCCCTCGTCGAGGAGCATAGGCCACTCACCAGCATTCTCCATCCAACTCTGTCCTGAGCCTTCCTTTCCAGTTCTTTCCAGTTAACATTCATCCTTTTCATATCTGCTTATATTTCCCGGCGTAGTGTGTTCTTTAGCCTTCCTCTTTTCCGCTTCCCTTCCGGATTCCAAGTTAGGGATTGAGTCGTGATGCACATTGGTGATTTCCTTCATGTATGTCCTATCCACTTCCAACGTCTTTTCCTAATTTCCTCTTCAGCTGGAAGCTGGTTCGTCCTCTCCCATAAAACGCTGTTGCTGATAGTATCCAGCCAATGGATGTTGAGTATTTTGCGTAGACAACTATTTATAAATACTTGTACCTTCCTGATGATGGTCGTAGTAGTTCTCCACGTTTCAGCTCCGTACAGTGAGTGGTATATTGCAAAATATATGGATACTAACAGGGGGACCTCATAACTGTAATTTTATGAGCAATTCGAACTGACAAACGACACATGTTTTCCAAGAAAGTTAAATTAAACAGTTTATTCGTTCGTGTTTTATAACACTTTCATATTCAGTATTAATCAGAGAGTCGGAGGGATGGGCTGTTGTCGCTATTTAGGTTTGTAGGGCATTGAAAGAGTAGATAATTCGTTTGATTTGTAAAAGACAACCGTATTCACGTTTAAAGATGTATGAGTGATCACTTCGTTTGCATACGTACTCAATCGCGACGCTGTTCTATCTTTAGTATGATATTGTGTTACATAAATTCCTTTTTACTTTTCTGTAGATAACGGGTGCAATAGTGATGTAGAAAATGAAAATCCAACTGGGAATTTTGAAAATATCAAGGATAAATATTATGAAAGTGGAGAATCAAGTGAGTTGATAAGACCATTCCATTTTTTTGCGACTTGAAATATATATCAGCCCCCATATGCCCTGGTACGGCTGAGAGTGAGGAGGGCCCACCCTCTCTCTCGAAATACCCTAACACGGCCACGCGTATACAGCCTCTGCCAGGGAAGTCCTACTCACTACATTCTCGTGACACTATTGTTGTTTACGAAATTGAGAGGACGAACAGCGAATATCCGGCGCTGTAACCGGGTTGATCAGATCTTTAGGTCAAAGGCTCGGGGTGTGGCATCTTATGAAAACCACCTGCTTCGGTTTGGGCACCCGGGCAGTATCACAGCCCTCACACAAATCAAATGAGATTTGTATAATAATAATTTATATTCCCAGTTAGTGACTCAAAAGAAACCTTACAATTAGGGTAATATACAATATCTTCAAGGTAAATGGGTAATAAGTACACTGAACTCTCGTTCAGTTCGTGATTTGAGGACTTGTTCCGTGTTCTTGCTTCGCTGCATGGGAATTGTATTGGTTACCGTTTCAAAGCATAGGGAGTAAGGTTAAAGAATTGCAATGGCCCACGATTTTCATGTATAAATGGTAAGATGATGGACCCAACAGAATTGATACGTAGTTATTAACATCGGCGGTACTCCGCACATAAAAGAAAGATCCCTCAGCAGATATCACAGTGACGACACAGACAAAACATACAACTTCTGATTTACACTAACTTCCTGTTTTTAGTCTATTAACAATAACTATAGACTTATCTGAAGTATCTTAAATAAACTGATTATTTAATCACATTATCAGGACCATCAGGACTCAGTGGCCGAGTGGATAACGCGATGACGTTTGAAGCAAAAGGTACTGGGTTCGAGTCCCAGAGTAAACAACAACTCTGAGATGCAGGTACATCCAGCTGACGAGTCCCAAATGGGACGAAGTGGTGCGCGTCCTGGACTCAACTGCTAGCCACTATCCATCTTTGCTTAATTAGATTAGTTTTCATCATGAACTGATATCAGTCGAAAAAGTGAAAAAAACTAGGAATTACGGGAAGACTGTTGCCTTCTATATTAAAATTACTCGGCATCGTACAATCGGTTCTTCCTCCCTATTCAACTTAGGATTGAAATAAAGACATTCATGTCTTTTAGGAATCATGGCAATTTCCGATCAAAATCAGAATTCAATAGTTCATGTTTCTAACCTCAATGTATTAACGAATTGTCGTTTTATTTGATAAATGCCTCATACACGACATGTTTAGGCATAACCAATGACGACTTTTGACTAGCTTCATTCCTTGAAGCCAATCTTTTGTAAAGACTCAATATTGATTAGTCCAATGGTTTGTGGTGAATAATTTTAATCTAAGGAATGAAATACCTGTCCGACTCTATCATGTTTTTCATTATTTATCCACACGTAATATCAGATAAAGGTTTGACCTGTCATCATTAAACTATAAAAACATATTATGATAACGCGTTTGGAATTTGAAGGGAAAGACACTGGGTTCGAACCACGCGGTGGACACCAACTTTAGGATGAAGATACCTTCAACTACAGAGGAGTTCCAAATAGGAAGACGTGATTCTTAGGTTCCTCTATTAGCCACATTCTATCTATTTTATATATACTTGTGTCATAATAGCCATACCAAGGCAATCCTCCCAGAATCCAATTATGCCAACTAAAACTGATCAAATTCCACTCAAAATACCAGTAGCGGTGTAATCCAAGTCATCGCCATTGAAATATATTTATTCTGTGTATTTAGGAGTTAAAATCAAGGTAATTAAGATGATTTATTTATTTATTTTTATTCATCGATTTTAAAGGTGAATCATCTCCTCCAGCATCACCATCACTTGCTGAAAAAATGATTAAACCACCTGTAAAGAAAAAGAAAAATTCCAAATCATCGTCATCTTCGTCGTCTTCCTCTTCTTCACCATCATCGTCATCATCATCATCATCATCGTCGTCGTCATCATCATCATCATTGCATTCACCTTCTTCAAAGTTGAACTCACCTAAAGTCATTTCAACAAATATCTTCTCAAATCAATCGAACGGTTCATTGACATCAGATACTTTAACACCAACATTTGAAAAAGAATCTGAAAATCAACCATCCATCATGGAACAAGAATTAAATCAACCTGACAAAATACTTGATTTAGAACGGATAAACACAGGTGAAAATAAGACTGTTGAACATTCTATTGAAAATACTACAAATACTGTTACTGATGAAAATATGAGGAAGAGGAGGAGTAGTAGTACTGAATCTTTGGAAAATAACACTAAACGTGATCCTACTATTACTTCATTTATTCACAATGACAATGTTCAGCAAAATGTTGGTAAGAGAGATATTTGTTTTAATGTATTTCTCACCAATTTTCTTTTTATGTGATCAGAGTGTTTCGTAGTTGTGTCTTCTTGTGATAGAAATAAAATTTAATCTATACAAATGTCATATTTTCAGAAGTGGGTTTTGTGCAGGAGTCTCACAATAGAACAAAACGGCTGTCCAATGCTTCCAGGTTTTCCATGATGGTCTAGCTTCAATTGACCCATGATTTCAACTATGAAAATACTGAAATCTTCACAAAACCCCTTCTGATCTATAATCATATGCTCACTAGTGACTGGCTCCATGAGAGATTTCCTGGAGTTCTGGTAAGAAGCGGTTACCAGTGGAGTTCAACCAGATCTGTTGGGAGATATCAACTCACTGAAGACATTGGTGAATGGTTGCTCAATTTCACGGATTGGTTGAAGTTAGACATTAACATCATTGGATGCCGGCTCAGTGGTCTAGTTATTAAGTGCTCGCGTGGCGGGATCGTGGATGAGCACTGTTGAGGAGTCCCACAATAGGACGAAACGGCCGTCCATTGCTTCCAGGTTTTTCATGGTGATCTAGCTTCAATTGAATCTTAATCTCAGCTATATAGAAAAATGTCATATTTATTGAGGATACTATTGAATAGGGGGGGGTGATTCAGTATATATAGTATCAAATGATAGTTGTATTCATTAATAAGGTTATGAGTACTTTGGGTTAAATATCGAAACTTACATTTTGAAAATCAAGTATTAAACACAAAATTTTGTACACCTTACGATTATACTTACACCTAAACTCTGATTTAATGGTTTTATAAAAAGTACCTGTAAGTGAAATGTATCCTATATGAGTCTTATAACAGATTCCTCATTTCAATTACGACGTTATAATTGGTTTGTTAAATACTTCTGCATCTTGCTCGTCAACTACACTTTGAGAAGAACCTTCGTAATTGGTTGTTACTTACTTTAGAAGGTGCATCGGCCTCGTGACTTCCGAAAAATTTCGGCTTTCATTATGAGGCATCATGATTATTCCTTCAACTCCCAGGGCAGAGTTTAAATGGTTTGAATTATTTTTTCTGGTCTTCGCAAAGTACTCAACATTCACTGTCCGGATATTATCAGCAACAGCGTTTTATGGGAGAGGACGAACCAGCTTCCAGCTGAAGAGGAAATTAGGAAAAGACGTTGGAAGTGGATAGGACATACATGAAGGAAATCACCAATGTGCATCACGACTCAATCCCTAACTTGGAATCCGGAAGGGAAGCGAAAAAAGGAAGACCAAAGAACACATTACGCCGGGAAATAGAAGCAGATATGAAAAGGATGAATGTTAACTGGAAAGAACTGGAAAGGAAGGCTCAGGACAGAGTTGGATGGAGAATGCTGGTGAGCGGTCTATGCTCCTCGACGAGAGGTAACAGGCATAAGTAAGTAAGTAAGGGCTACCTCGGAAATTCACCGTTTTTATCACCAAAGGTTTGATATTGATCTCAATTTTCACTATAAAATGGTTAAAAATACATCGAAAATCACAAAGTACCGAATATTTGTCTCACTTTAGTTCAGTAGTTCATACCCACTCAAAATCGCATACAAATTCGAACCTGAAAACACTTTGTCTCTTGTTTCATAATTGTTTTTAGAATTGATGGATTAGGTCTAACAATGGGATTTAGGACATAGATTCGGTCCTATTTAGGGCTTGTCAGATGAATGTATCACCAACCCAATGTAGATGTTGAAACTCCAACTGAGTATTATTTTTTTCTCTTCAAACACCAACATATTTTCTACTGAGCTACTGATTTCAGATACCTAATAACTTGTACAAAGGATATGATATTTCTATCACTGTTAATGAGGATTTGAGTTTTTTTCATAGTTGAAATCATGAGTCAATTGAAGCTAGACCACCATGGAAAACTTGGAAGCACTGGATGGCCGTTTCGTCCTATTATGGGACTCCTCAGCAGTTCACATCCACGATCCCGCCTCGCGAAATTCGAACCCAGGACCTACCAGTCCCGCGCCAGAGCACTTAACCTCTAGACCACTGAACCGGCATCCGATGGTGTTTATATCTAACTTCAACCAATCCACGAAGTTTGAGCAACCGTAATGCCACGAGAAGACAGTGAGTAGGACTTTCTTGGCAAAGGCTATATACGCGTGGCCATGTGAGAGCATTTTGAGAGGGAGAGCGGACTCTCCACACTCTCGGCTGTACCAGGGCATTCGGGGGCAAGTTGGTTAGAATATGTTATTTTGTGTAGATGTAGATCAACACCGACGTAATTTGATTACGATTACCTTATACTATTTGTTTTATTTTCAAATTTATTAGAATCTCAGTCATCATCAGTAACAAGTGATCAATCAATGGAATTAAAGTCATCATTATACAAGAAGGATCAAGTCGTAGACGGTGAATTTCAACATTCTTTACCTACATCATCGTCAGTATTGCCTTCATCTACGATTAGTTCTTCATCTTCTTCACCATCATCGCCATCATCTCCTCCAGTTTTTACTACTACTACTTTCATTAGTCTAGAAAAATCACAACTATCATCTAATTCTTCCATTGATGATATTTCAATAAAATCAACGAATTCAAAAGAAACACACAATCAATCTAATCATTGTATAGTAACTTACAATACTGATTATGATATGTCAACAAAATTCACTGAACCTTCACAAGAATCTGATGATATTGGCTTAAATTCTTTGTCATATACAGTGATATAAACTGATGGAAATAACGACAATTGTTTGTTTTTCAGAAAGGGTTTTTTTGTGTGTGGAGATTTGGTATTTTCATCGTTGAAAGCGTTAGTCCATTGAAGCTAGATCATCAGGGAAAACCACAATAGGACGAAACGGCAGTCCAGTGCTTCCAGGTTTTCTATGGTGGTCTAGCTTCAATTGACTCACGCTTTCAATTATGAACATTGTTTGTTTGTTGTTATTTTCTACAAGAGGCGATATTTATTCCTTAACATTACCTATTATTATTATTATTATTATTATTATTATTATTACTATTCTAGATCTCTTAATTTACATTTTGTTATTATCGATTGCTTGCGTGCTCTGTTTATATATGACGTGATGATCCCTACCGATCGGAGAGAAGTAAATTATCGATCACAGCAAATGATAAACGAAAAACCGTATGAGCAGTCTTGAGTACTTATCGGTCCTACTATCTGCCTAGCCCAGCCAGTTAAGTCTAGAACACCAATAACAGCCTCTGCAATATGAATCATTATTCTCAAACATACTGGGTTTATATACCAAACAAACTGACCACATCGTACTATAAAATAGAAAATAACATTCATACAAGATTTAGCTAAATGTGGCTGTGAATAGGGGGAACAGTAACCAATAGACTGGGGATAACTCAAGAATGATACATCGTATAATAATAGTCTATAAGTCAAAATAAAGCTTATAATCAGAGGGATACGAATATGAGTAGTTTAGTTACTTAACAATTATACAATAGGAAATATACATATCATATTTGTCCATAAATAGTTCTCAAAGTTATCATTCATAAATCTCCATGGGATGCAGACTACCTGATTGGGGTCCTCAGGACTATCGTAACCGATGGTTGGAGACTCTAGGTGACATGGCTCAGAATCGATCACAATGGTTTAGGTGTACAGACTCTTTATCTTCCCTTAAACCTTAAGACTGAAATTGCTTCATAACGTTTTTCCTTTCTATACTATATTCTTATATACAACCTTTCTTTTATATGTAACCACCACTAAATTAGCTACTTCTATGAATCCGGTGTTCATCTTGTTGTGCTCGTGAGGTATGACAACTTGGATCGATGCATAAATGTGCCTGGTCCCACGTTGTAGCTGACTGACTGACTGACTGATAACACATTTTAAATGGATCATTGTTTGCTTCTTTTTTTCTATGTAATTTCATCAAACAAGAAAATGAATATTTTCCCTAATTCGTTTAATGATAATGAGCTATTTCATTGTTTTAAAATTGATCAGATTGTAGATATTGTGGTAATTTTGTTATTTTCAGAAAGGGGTTTAATGGAGATTTTAGTAATTTTTTCATATAGTTGAGATCATGAGTCAATTGAAACTAGACCACCATGGAAAACCTGGAAGCACTGGTCTGCCGTTTTGTCCTGTTGTGAGACTCCTCAGCTGTGCTCATTCACGATTCCGCCTCTCGAGATTGGAACCCAGGACCTATCAGTTTCGCGCCAGAGCACTTAACCGAAACGACGAAACTGACGTTCAGTGCTTCCAGTTTTTCCATAGTGGTCTAGCTTCAAATGACCGAATTTTGTTATTTATTAAGTGATTGTAAGAGTAGTCATCAGGAAATCTTGGATTTAAGTTTCATGATGTTTATCACTTGTTAACAAGAAGTACTTGAAATCTTGAAGAAACTGACACTTCTTGTGGAGATTGAAACATAGTTCACACAATTTCATAGTCTGAAATGTTCTCATTCAGATATTGTGTGCATATATCATGGTTCACTGATACAGTTACTAATTGTTAACCAGCCATCGTTCTATATCGATCCTAGAATTATGCTGCCAGAAATAGGACTTGATAGTTCTTCTTTTTTTGAAATTCCTATTTATTTATTTATTCAACTATCATTTAGTAAGATCAGTGATATTATCTACAACATTTTTCGCGGGATCATGACTGCGCATTATTGAGGAGTCTCGTACCACGACGAAACAGTCGTCCAGTACTTCCAGGCTTTCAATGATGATCTAGCTTAGATTGACTCATGAATTCTATCGTTAAAAAGCATTTTTATTCCCATTATTTTTATATTGAACAGCATAATGTTTTGATATTATAAATTAATAACTGTCACTTAATAACGAGTTATATACACAATTGAGTGTTTACCGGGACTCTAGCTACAACGTAACAATTTTCTTATACTCTTTGTCAATTTTATCGATCTATGGAAGAGTATGAATGATGATTCGAACAGAGATTACATGATTTCATTTCATTTCTTTAAGGTTTTGTCAGTTAATTAAAGCCTGTGATATGTTTGAAAATCAGCTCGATCGTAACTGGTTTGAATATCTTAATGATGCAATGAAGCCATACTGGCTGTACCACTCATCCATTTAAGTCTTACTATGTCAGGCAGGTTAATAGTTACATGTTATTAAGAATATAAGCATCAGAGTCGTAGTCTGAAAGTGAAGTTGTCCTGCCAAACTCACACTGGTGTAATGGCAGTAAGTTATTTCACTGAAATAATCAGCATCTACAGTGATGATGACATTTCACAACAGGAGGTGAGTTAGAAAAGGGAGGCCCTTGCTCCTCGAATTTCCGTCTCCAACAGTAAAGCTTTTAAAGTACAGAGCTAATCGACTGAAAACGACTGACAAAAATGGCTGTCTATGGCTGGCCTTAAACATCCGTTCATTGAATACTATCCCTAACCTATTTTCATTGTCAGGTTTCTCATGAAGAAGCATCATTCCACATTCTAAGCAAGTGGGAATTGACAACAAAACTTACAACTCTCTACCCTTTAAAACTAAAATTTAAAATGTGGGTTGGAAATCCATTTTTGAATTGATTGTTTGAATTTTCCCATTGACGTTTGAGACTGAAATTGATCAGTCTCTTGTTGCCATATTTACATTCTGGATGTTCTGGATTCCACTGCTAGCCATTATCCATCTCTGTTTAAAGTGGATTGAAAATGTTGATATAAATAAACTTGGTTGGATTTCAGTGTGAGCTTACAAGCCTTACATAGCTTACCTAGCCTGTCATATGCCCTGGTGTTGTTCTTGTGACTTTCGGGTTGCCTGATCTGCCAAGGGTGATGGGACAGTGTATGACAGTATTGTTGTGTGCTAGGTTCAATGAGAATTGTTTGCTATATGCATGCAAGTTCGCCCCGTTATTGTTCCTATTGTTACAAGCATAGAATATTTAAACAAACATATGAAACTGAATAAGAGATATTCCTAATGTAAATCACATATACAGGAGAACATTTTGAGACATCGATTTTTCTTTAACTAATAAGTTGTCAATCAGGGACTCACTTGACAACTATTTTATCTTAGTTCGAAATTTCTCAATAGTTCACACACTTTTATTGATTTAACATCATTAGCTTTATTCAATATTATAGTTTTGGTACAATATGGAATTCTTAGCACAATGTATTTCAACAAGCTTCCGTTTCTTACTTCTTCGTCGATCTTGACGATCAATATTGAATGATCACCAGTTAGAAGTTAACAGTCCAGTCAATCGACATCTAAATAATGTACATTCATTTTGCTGGATATTGCCAGCAACCACGAGATCTCTGATTGGGCATTTTGTAACATTTACAGCGAGAGATTGTACAATTTTGAGAAACGCACTTGAATAGGTTATGAGAGTAATAGCCATAATGATGTATTAAAACAAACCACATCTGTTGTGAGATAGAAACTCACTGAAGACAATTGGTGAACGGTTGCTCAACTCCGTGGATTGGTTGGAGTTAGACAAAAACACCATGGGATGCCTGCCCAGTGGTCTATCGGTTAAGTGCTCTAGCGTGAGACTGGTAGGTCCTCAGTTCGAATCTCGTGAGGCGAGGTCGTGGATGCGCACTGCTGAGGAGACCCACAATAAGACGAACCAGCCGTCCAGTGCTTCCAGATTTTCCCAGGTGGTCTGGCTTCAATTGACTCACGCTTTCAACTATGAAAAATTAGATAACTTGTTGAAAGATCTAGATGACCGGAACAGGTAGCCCAGATGTTCAAGTAGGCCGCCAAGGAAGGAATTGAACCACTAGTTTAACAATTGTTCTCTAGTTAATCTCTGTTTCTGATGAAAATAATCTTCAGATTTTAAGTATCCCTTTTAAAACCATTTCAAAATGTTTATTAATTAAGCTTTTCAAATATTTATATCGGTAATGAATCGTTGTTAGGTGAATAAAATCAGTCGTTTATTTATAATTATGTGAAATGTTCTCGTTAATATTGTCCAATTTTATGTTTTCGCACTAAGAGACGTTTAGTTGACCTACAGTTTACATTTCCCACTCGGAAATCCTTGACTGTCATTGATTGATGGATTTTCTTAGTATGCTACTTTGTGGCTCTCCCAGGGGTGTTTCTATCATTGTATAAATAAGCTTGATTTGTGTACTTGGTGACCTCATATTTTCTGGGTGCTTATAGGATACATTCTCTACGCTTCGTCAAGACTTCTTGATCTAGTTAGCAGGGCCGAGGAACAACGGATTAGAATTAGCCTATTGTGTCACTGTGTCATTGACCTTCGTTACGTTTACCGAGCAAGGTGAACTCGTAATAGCATCAAGCATATAAGTCGACAGACATAAGTTGTATGTAACACCGATCAGAGACTGGTTGCCTGACTGCAGTATATTGAGAAGATTGAACTGAAGAAAACAGAAAGGGATTGAAAATTGAAAGAATCATGAAGGATATAAAGGACAATTGATGGAGGATTTGTAAATAAAGTATTTCATGTATGGTTTTCATATTGTACGCGCCTTAGTGTTCATTAACTACAATATCATTATGTCAGATATTGTCGACGATTTGCAATATGAGTCGTCATATTTCTAATCAATGATCTAAAGTAACACACTCTCAGAGATACCTAAAAATCTTGATCTTGATTCTTGACGTGATTATAGACATACAATGGAGAAAAGTTACTTACTAGGACAAGAAACAGCTCTTCAATGTGTTCCCTGGTTTTTATAAGTGCCCTAGCTAAAGTTAGTTCGTGACTTTAAAATTTGGATTTTTGTTCACTACTGTGGACTAATTAACTCGGCCTGCAGCTCCTCCGAGGGCTATTGTCGGTCCCAAGCCCGGGCAAAGGTTGGGCACGGGGTTAGCGACCCCATCCCGTAGAAAACTAACTCGCTAAAAAAACTCTAACCTGAAAAAATTATTCAGACCACTTAAACTCTGCCCTGGGACTTGAAGGAAGAAATATAACGTCTCGGGATGAAAACCGAGTTCCCTCGGAAGTCATGAGGCCGATGCATCTTCTAACAACCTGAGCAACAATTTTTATAGATACATGGAATGTCCGGACAATGTGGGAGACAAGGAAGAGTCTTCCAAATTGCTGCACTGTGAACTAATTAGAATGACTTCAAATGAATGAATATATCAGAAACAAGATAGAAATAAATCTATATAGATCAAGAATTCATAAAACATTACACATATGTGTGACAAGTTCATAAGTTATTCTGTTCGGTTACATTTAATAGTGAACTTTTAATCGATTGTCTATCTTGGTCTACCATAACAACTCTTATGGTCTCATTTGTCTTAATCCATGATTGACTACTTCTGAAGTTCAGTTATATGAATTAGATTTTATTCATTCGAATAATTAGAAGTACCATTTCTAAATGGATTAAAAACAGAATGCATAAAGAATGGCAAATAATTTTTGAGCTCGATTAGGGAATAACAAATTCTGTTTCCAACCAGTAGGTAGATCTAAGGTTTTAAATATATTCTATATAGTTGAATTCGGATACCCAAGTAGTATCATTAGTCATTAAATAAACTTTGTAGTTATATTAAAGTTAATGGCAAAAATCAACTTTTGCAACCTCCATCTAACTCACTCAAGAAAAGTTTAAACACATATTTCTTTGAGTTCTAGTGGGAAGCAGTGACCAGTGGAGTTCTACCAAGTCTGTTGTAGAGATATCAACTCACTGAAGACAATTAGTGAACGTTTGCTCAAAACATCGTGGATTGGTTGAAGTGAGACATTAACACCGTTGGATGCCGGCTCAGTGGTCTAGTGGTTAAGTGTTCTGGCGCGAGACTGATAGGTCCTGGTTTCGAATGTCGCGAGTGCGGGATCGTGGATGCGCACTGCTGCGCAGTCCCAAAATAGGAAGAAAAGGCCGTCCAGTGCTTCCAGGTTTTCCATGGTGGTCTAGCTTCAAGTGACTCATGATTTCAACTATGAAAATAAATAACTGTTCAGTCCACTAACAATCCACTGATCATTACACACACCGAGATTACACCACACATCCCAACTCAGAGAGAAAACGGAAGGAGTGTTGTAATTGATTAGGTCGTTTATTTATTGGAAATGTGTTAACACAATTGCGTGTGGATTTGTCGATAGATTATGTACACACATGTTTGACTGACTGACTGACTGAATGGATGGATGGATGAATGATACGAGATGGTATTGTTCAAATATTGGAGCGTACAAAATCCAACATTCTAGCCACACTGGCATACTCGACAATGATATCGGGAAGGTTTGGCAGTGTGACACCATGTGATACGACACCGAGTACTGGACCTTGAGGGGATGGGAGGAGAGGTCCACCACTGTCACCTGGAGCGGGTAACTGTCCGAAATTCTGACCTGCTTTCACACAAATAGGATTCCCATTGGTCGCATGTCGGCATTCCATTATAGTCGCTCGACCTGTGTCAAACAAACAACACAACAGTACAGTAGAGTGCAGATCAGATCAGAAAAGAACAAAACACAACAGAACAAACAAAACACACAAGTGAATTTCGAAAATATCAACTGGCACAATTATCCACCTTCACACTACCCACACAACAAATAGTCCACATACAATCTCACATGTGCACTATATTCGACGATCAAGTCACTCTCCATCTCACCACTCTCCAAACACATACATCAAACACATTGACCACCTACTTCATGTACAACAACACACTTCCATCGTTTGCATAGATATTTCATGAGTCTTCTCTCCTCCAAGTGGTCTCAATCATCCCATCACATCACATTTCATCCCATCCAATCTCACCTCAACTCACCTCACATCACGTCACCTCACCTCACCAACACAATGACCGAGATGGAATCACTCTGCTACTGAACTGTCACAAGTTCATCCAAACACAGTTGTTATTATCAAGGCTCTGACCAATACAACAACCGGATCAGGTAGACAGACAGACAGACAAACAGATACACAGACACACAGAATAACTGACTGACTACTGACAAACTGACTGACTGAGTCATGTTGTTTGTGCACCACTAACTCACCTTTCTTCAAAATTCCACCATTTTTACGAGACGGATCACGGTCGTTATCATCCCTTCCATAACCAACAATGAAAACACCAGTTCCAGGTGTCGGTATATCCGATGCCTGTGGCAGACTGATCACTGTGATTCCACTCTGTAAGTTGACCATTTGAGCGAGCATTACAATTGCAATGTCGAATCCACTGAGTGTCTGTGCGATTGGTCTCCTCTGTCGTGCCGACATACAAGAGGGCATATATCCTGGTGCCACCTTAACTCCAGATGGTTGGTGATGGATGCCTTGTTGGTCGCCGTTCCTCAGTGTGAGAAACGAAACCTGAAATAGACAAAGTATATAGACATTAAATCTATGCAAACCCACTGCATACACAAACACAAACGCACGCACACGCAAACACTGTCTGTGAAATCAATCGATTACATTGAGCAACAATGTGTTTCAGTGCGATCTCTTACCCGAATCACTGGCAATGGTGAGCAAACACAATGACCAGCTGTGAGTACTGCTCTCGTTGAGACCAGTGAGCCTGTACACATTGTTCTCTCTGTCGTTAAGAATGCGATGAACGGGAATTCAGTGCGGTGTTGCACAGGTTCACCACTACGTATCAACCAGGTTGACACACGTTCAAATGTTAGACAGTAGGTGAACAGCGTCACCACCAGAAACCTCCATCGGTTCGACATGTATGTGATTATGTATGTGACCGTTGCAATCAACCACTACAATGTTGCAACACATTCACACCTATTTATATGCGCCAATATTCCATGACTGTTGAGTACATGTGAGAGATTTCGCATGTGTGTCAGTCAGTCAGTGTGTGTTATTATTATTATTATTATTCATTTCGTGGGAAATCCAACTTGCACTCCACTTCAATCATGCATTGTTGTGACGCTTTCACTTTGTAGTCATGACACGTGCCAATTATTAATCGGGAAGTGCACGATTCTCGTGTATTGTCATGGCATATTTCGCTGTATGACAATGTTGCTCAACTGTTCACGAGAGTATGTTACCATAAGAAAGAAACCACTCTTCACAAATTCAATCATTCATCATCATCATCATCATCATCATGTTCATCACCAGCAGCATTAGCAGCAGCAGCATGACTTTGAAAATCATATCACATGACTGTGGTGACATCATGATCACTGTCAATTGCAATTCTTTCACAAACTACAACGAAGAAATTGTGAAGTGATGGAAGTTGTACAGACAATGGGAGAGAAAATGAAATGGTTCTTCGAAATAATATGCGACTACATTGACGAATAGAATGGTAAATAGAGGCGAAGCATGAGTATATGATAAATGGAATGAGGGAATGGAAAGTTAACCTAAGTGAATGAGTAAATCACAGTAATTGTATATTGTATGACATCTGCATATGGTTCAATCGGACCAGTTGTGATTGGTATTTATTCATTGACCAGTAGTTACTCAGATGTTGTTTTGCATTACTTATTCACGCCTGTTACTCTTCGTCATGTTACATATTTCATCGACCACCTGTAAACGGACATTCAGTATCTCACATACACAATTGTTTATAAATACTTGTGACTTTGATATTGGTTGACTGTGGTTTCGAGTTCGATATGTTGTTCAACTTTAGGAATGATTTCCTTCATTGCTTTAACAATCCACGTCCATATCACAGCCTACACATTCATCTATCATTATGATGATGATGATGATGGTGATGTGGAGGTGTGTGAGAGATTACACCTCTCCAACAACTACTCCATCAAGTGTGATTCGATTGTTGTTCACCGTGTTGCATTACACGATGTTGGTTCTCCTCTGCGTATGTTGAGGCCCACTGATGAACAGGCTGCTAATACACTGGTTGTCTTCACCCACATTTGTTCATGTGTATGTGATAGAGTGGACAGGTCATCTGAGAATTCCGAATCATCTAGTTGCATGCAATCTGTCTATTGCATTCCATGTTTCCCCTCATATGTCGAGGTCTACATAATCCAGTCGACGACGAGAAGAAAGAAGAAGTGGGAGATTAGACAAGCTTGTCTGACACCGGTCCTCAATTACAATGCATCTGTCATCTGTCCTCCATGCACCACTCTGCACTGTAGTCCGTCCTATCAATTCCCTAAGATGTTGAAAATTTTCTCAACTACCACCACATGGTGTGGTAGAAGGTTGGTTCCATCACGTCCTCCTATCTGCACTGTTAAAGGGCTTCTCACAATCAAGGAAGACGATGTGTAGTGACGATTTCCATGCAATAATTGATTGTTCAACGATGATCCGTAGTGTCGTGATTTGGTCAGTGGACGTGTGATGCTCACGGAATCCGGTGTGTTGATGTGGAAGTTGGGTGTCTACTGAATCTTTCATCCGTTTCAGCAACATTCTGTTGTGAAGCTTTCCTGGTACTGACAGTAGTGTGATATATGTGTAGTTCTCACATTATCTCGAATCTCCATTCTTTCGTATCTTGATAGGGTGTCCTTCTTCTAGTCTGTCAGTGATGCTTGTTCTTCCTCCCGAATCCTCCTGAATAGAACGCGGAGCATCTTCCCAGTTACTTCTATGTCTGACTTTAATGATTCTGCAGGTTTGTTTCCAGGTCCCACTGCTTTCTCACTGTCGATTTATCTGACGGCCATGTTGATTCAATTGATCGTTGTTGAAGTGACATGTATAGTTAGGTCTGTGTGTGCTGCTTCGATATCCTGTGGATTCAGTAGAGCTGGTCTATTCAATGGTTGCTCGAATTATTCCACCCATCTGTTCATCTGTCCTTGAATGTCAGTGATTGGCTTGCCTCCTTTGTCATCTGTCCTCCATGCACCACTCTGCACTGTAGTCCGTCCTATCAATTCCCTAAGATGTTGAAAATTTTCTCAACTACCCACCACATGGTGTGGGTAGCAGCAGCATGAACAGTATTGTCATTATTATTTTAATTTTGGTGATGCTGGAACTCCATCTGTAGCTCTTCTATTGTTCTGCTAGTCTCGTGTTGGTTAAAAATGAGAAGTTTGAGTTAATACTTTGCAACCCCATCTCGTTGAATACAATCTTGATAAAATCAACTCCAACGAGAGTGAGCAAATTAAGTCATTTCAACTGTGAATTGGGAGTTGAAGCGAGAATTCTGATGCCTCATGATGAAAGTCGAGATTCTTCGAAATTCACGAGACCGATGCCATTCTATGTAGCGGAGTAACAAGTTATATTTCTAAGTGAAACGAGCAGACAATGTGTGAGACCGGGAGGACCAATCAAATAGCAAGAGAAATGAGGCGATACAACTTGACATTGCTAGCTAGGAAGCAGCGAAACCCATTCGACCTAATCTGAGTAGCAAAGATTCAATACCAGAGGGATGCTACTGTACTCCGATCACGAAGAAGCAAATGATTCACACACTCAAGGAGGGAATCACCATGAATGTTACCCAATGTTGTTGTGCACCCACCTATGATAACAACGACGAAGACGATAAAGATCGATTTCATGAGAGGCTGTAATCGATCATAGCGAAGTGCTCAGGAAACGACCTCACCATCCCGATTGAAGATCTAGACGCGAAGTCGAAATGGATAACATCGGTTATGAATATATGAAGAGACGACATAGAGTGAGTGTCAGAAATCAACGAGAACGGTGAGAGATTTGCGAATTTATGTGCGTTCAACAAAATGTATATAGGAGGCACAATATTCCTACACAAACACATACACAAAGCTACATGGATCTCACTGGAACACAACACAGAGAACCAGATACATCATATTTGCATCAATAAAATATTCACAAGGTCAATGGAAGGAAGACGTGAGAAATAGGAGAAGAGCTGACATAGCTTCAGATCACCACCAACCGGTGATTGTCAGGATGAAACCGAAGCTAGACAAACACTGGACAACTGAACAAACAGCATTACAACGGTTCAATACAGACTTCCTTCCACATACAGACAAAAACAACCAATTCAAGGTAGCTCTGAACAACAGGTTCTAGGAGACTTACAAAATCTTCTCAAAGAAGAACAAACTACTCTGGTGTACAATTCGAAAGAGATCAAACAAGCACTAACTTCAACATGTCAGGAGGTTCTATGGTGTGATAAGCATCGTCATAACCAATAGATCTCGATGCAAACGCTGTTTGGTATCCAGGAAACGAAGAACAATCAGTGGAACAAGAGTGGAGAAAGTCAAGACACGAGCTGAATACACTGAAGCAAACAAGCAAGTGGAGAGGAGCGTTGGAGCCGACAAGCTGAAATTTGTGTAAGAGCTAGCAGCGACAATGGAACAATCTGCGACAGAGGCAAATATGAAACAACCATGTGACACAACGAAGAAACTTACTGACTTACTTTTTTTACTTACGCCTGTTACTCTCAATTGAGCATAGGCCGCCGACCAGCTTTCTCCAACCCACTCTGTCCTGGGCCTTCTTCTTTACTATTTATATCCAGCTGTTAATGAACACTTGTATCTGCTGGATAATGGCTTTCGTAGTTCTCCACATCTCCGCCCCATACAGTAGAACTGTCTTGACATTTGTATTGAAAATTCTGATCTTGGTGTTGGTTGACAATTGTTTGTCGGTTCTGATGTTCCTCTTCACTTGCTTGTTTGCCTCTGTGTATTCGGCTTGTGCCTTGGCTTTTTCTGCTCTTGTTCGGCTGGTATTGATTGCTGCCTTCTTGTTCCTCCTTTCTTCAGTCTTATCCAGTGTACCAACAGTGATCCATTCCTTGTGGTGGTGTTTCTTTTGGCCCAGAACCTCCTGACATGTTGAAATGATTGCCTCCTCGATACCTTTCCAGTTGCTCTCCATGGTAGTTCTCTCTCCATTGAGTGGATCATGAAAGGCCTTGAACCTGTTGCTGAGGGCTATGTTGAATCTGTTGAGTTTATCAGCATCTCGAAGAAAGGCCGTATTAAACTTTTGTGATGTTGTCCGCGCCGTTGTCCAGTGCTTCTTAAGTTTTAGTTTCATCTTGGCGACCAGCAAATGATGATCGGATGCTATATCAGCTCCTCTCCTCGTTCTCACATCCTCCATCGTCCTCCTGAACTTTTTTGATGCAGATATGGTCGATTTGATTCTGTGTGATGTGATCCGGTGAAATCCAAGTGGCTTTGTGTATGTTTTTGTGTGGCAATATGGTGCCACCTATGACCAGTTTATTGAGGGCAAATAGGTTTGCAAATCTCTCACCATTTTCGTTCCTTTCTCCCATTCCATGTCGTCCTATGACGTCTTCGTATCCAATGTTGTCCTTTCCAACCTTGGTATTGAAATTTTCAATCAGAATGGTCAGGTCCTTGGTTGGGCACTTCTCGACAACTGACTGTAGCCTATCGTAGAATTGGTCTTTAGCGTCTTCATCGTAGTCGTTGGTAGGCGCATAGCGTTGATGACGTTCATTGTAATGCCCTCTCTCTTTGTTTTGAAGGAGGCTTTGATGATCCTTGGTCCATGAGATTCCCATCCAATAAGTGCATTTTGTGCTTTTCTGGACAGCATCAATGCAGCTCCTTGTGTATGTGGGGCATTTTCTTCTTCATGACCGGAGTATAACAGAAGTTCCCCAGAAGATAGTCGTTGTTGTCCAACCTGCGTCCAATGTGTTTCACTGATTCCAAGCACCTCCAGGTTGTACTTTCTCAATTCTGCAGCAATTTGGAAGACTCTTCCGGTCTCCCACATTGTCCGGACATTATTATGTACCTATAAAAATTGTTGCTCTGGTTGTTAGAAGGTGCATCGGCCTGGTAGCGAGATATGGTAAACTAGAGAGACCGATCAAGGACAAAGGAGGTAAGCCAATCACTGACATTCAAGGACAGATGAACAGATGGGTGGAATAATTCGAGCAACCATTGAATAGACCAGCTCTACTGAATCCACAGGATATCGAAGCAGCACACACAGACCTAACTATACATGTCACTTCAACAACGATCAATTGAATCAACATGGCCGTCAGATAAATCGACAGTGAGAAAGCAGTGGGACCTGGAAACAAACCTGCAGAATCATTAAAGTCAGACATAGAAGTAACTGGGAAGATGCTCCGCGTTCTATTCAGGAGGATTCGGGAGGAAGAACAAGCATCACTGACAGACTAGAAGAAGGACACCCTATCAAGATACGAAAGAATGGAGATTCGAGATAATGTGAGAACTACACATATATCACACTACTGTCAGTACCAGGAAAGCTTCACAACAGAATGTTGCTGAAACGGATGAAAGATTCAGTAGACACCCAACTTCCACATCAACACACCGGATTCCGTGAGCATCACACGTCCACTGACCAAATCACGACACTACGGATCATCGTTGAACAATCAATTATTGCATGGAAATCGTCACTACACATCGTCTTCCTTGATTGTGAGAAGCCTTTTAACAGTGCAGATAGGAGGACGTGATGGAACCAACCTTCTACCACACCATGTGGTGGTAGTTGAGAAAATTTTCAACATCTTAGGGAATTGATAGGACGGACTACAGTGCAGAGTGGTGCATGGAGGACAGATGACAGATGCATTGTAATTGAGGACCGGTGTCAGACAAGTATGTCTAATCTCCCACTTCTTCTTTCTTCTCGTCGTCGACTGGATTATGTAGACCTCGACATATGAGGGGAAACATGGAATGCAATAGACAGATTGCATGCAACTAGATGATTCGGAATTCTCAGATGACCTGTCCACTCTATCACATACACATGAACAAATGTGGGTGAAGACAACCAGTGTATTAGCAGCCTGTTCATCAGTGGGCCTCAACATACGCAGAGGAGAACCAACATCGTGTAATGCAACACGGTGAACAACAATCGAATCACACTTGATGGAGTAGTTGTTGGAGAGGTGTAATCTCTCACACACCTCCACATCATCACCATCATCATCATCATCATAATGATAGATGAATGTGTAGGCTGTGATATGGACGTGGATTGTTAAAGCAATGAAGGAAATCATTCCTAAAGTTGAACAACATATCGAACTCGAAACCACAGTCAACCAATATCAAAGTCACAAGTATTTATAAACAATTGTGTATGTGAGATACTGAATGTCCGTTTACAGGTGGTCGATGAAATATGTAACATGACGAAGAGTAACAGGCGTGAATAAGTAATGCAAAACAACATCTGAGTAACTACTGGTCAATGAATAAATACCAATCACAACTGGTCCGATTGAACCATATGCAGATGTCATACAATATACAATTACTGTGATTTACTCATTCACTTAGGTTAACTTTCCATTCCCTCATTCCATTTATCATATACTCATGCTTCGCCTCTATTTACCATTCTATTCGTCAATGTAGTCGCATATTATTTCGAAGAACCATTTCATTTTCTCTCCCATTGTCTGTACAACTTCCATCACTTCACAATTTCTTCGTTGTAGTTTGTGAAAGAATTGCAATTGACAGTGATCATGATGTCACCACAGTCATGTGATATGATTTTCAAAGTCATGCTGCTGCTGCTAATGCTGCTGGTGATGAACATGATGATGATGATGATGATGATGATGAATGATTGAATTTGTGAAGAGTGGTTTCTTTCTTATGGTAACATACTCTCGTGAACAGTTGAGCAACATTGTCATACAGCGAAATATGCCATGACAATACACGAGAATCGTGCACTTCCCGATTAATAATTGGCACGTGTCATGACTACAAAGTGAAAGCGTCACAACAATGCATGATTGAAGTGGAGTGCAAGTTGGATTTCCCACGAAATGAATAATAATAATAATAATAACACACACTGACTGACTGACACACATGCGAAATCTCTCACATGTACTCAACAGTCATGGAATATTGGCGCATATAAATAGGTGTGAATGTGTTGCAACATTGTAGTGGTTGATTGCAACGGTCACATACATAATCACATACATGTCGAACCGATGGAGGTTTCTGGTGGTGACGCTGTTCACCTACTGTCTAACATTTGAACGTGTGTCAACCTGGTTGATACGTAGTGGTGAACCTGTGCAACACCGCACTGAATTCCCGTTCATCGCATTCTTAACGACAGAGAGAACAATGTGTACAGGCTCACTGGTCTCAACGAGAGCAGTACTCACAGCTGGTCATTGTGTTTGTTCACCATTGCCAGTGATTCGGGTAAGAGATCGCACTGAAACACATTGTTGCTCAATGTAATCGATTGATTTCACAGACAGTGTTTGCGTGTGCGTGCGTTTGTGTTTGTGTATGCAGTGGGTTTGCATAGATTTAATGTCTATATACTTTGTCTATTTCAGGTTTC
The DNA here is from genome assembly GCF_000237925.1 of Schistosoma mansoni. Taxonomy (NCBI): domain Eukaryota; kingdom Metazoa; phylum Platyhelminthes; class Trematoda; order Strigeidida; family Schistosomatidae; genus Schistosoma; species Schistosoma mansoni. The sequence continues at coordinate 401,112 of NW_017386075.1, forward strand.
GTTTCTCACACTGAGGAACGGCGACCAACAAGGCATCCATCACCAACCATCTGGAGTTAAGGTGGCACCAGGATATATGCCCTCTTGTATGTCGGCACGACAGAGGAGACCAATCGCACAGACACTCAGTGGATTCGACATTGCAATTGTAATGCTCGCTCAAATGGTCAACTTACAGAGTGGAATCACAGTGATCAGTCTGCCACAGGCATCGGATATACCGACACCTGGAACTGGTGTTTTCATTGTTGGTTATGGAAGGGATGATAACGACCGTGATCCGTCTCGTAAAAATGGTGGAATTTTGAAGAAAGGTGAGTTGGTGGTGCACAAACAACATGACTCAGTCAGTCAGTTTGTCAGTAGTCAGTCAGTTATTCTGTGTGTCTGTGTATCTGTTTGTCTGTCTGTCTGTCTACCTGATCCGGTTGTTGTATTGGTCAGAGCCTTGATAATAACAACTGTGTTTGGATGAACTTGTGACAGTTCAGTAGCAGAGTGATTCCATCTCGGTCATTGTGTTGGTGAGGTGAGGTGACGTGATGTGAGGTGAGTTGAGGTGGGATTGGATGGGATGAAATGTGATGTGATGGGATGATTGAGACCACTTGGAGGAGAGAAGACTCATGAAATATCTATGCAAACGATGGAAGTGTGTTGTTGTACATGAAGTAGGTGGTCAATGTGTTTGATGTATGTGTTTGGAGAGTGGTGAGATGGAGAGTGACTTGATCGTCGAATATAGTGCACATGTGAGATTGTATGTGGACTATTTGTTGTGTGGGTAGTGTGAAGGTGGATAATTGTGCCAGTTGATATTTTCGAAATTCACTTGTGTGTTTTGTTTGTTCTGTTGTGTTTTGTTCTTTTCTGATCTGATCTGCACTCTACTGTACTGTTGTGTTGTTTGTTTGACACAGGTCGAGCGACTATAATGGAATGCCGACATGCGACCAATGGGAATCCTATTTGTGTGAAAGCAGGTCAGAATTTCGGACAGTTACCCGCTCCAGGTGACAGTGGTGGACCTCTCCTCCCATCCCCTCAAGGTCCAGTACTCGGTGTCGTATCACATGGTGTCACACTGCCAAACCTTCCCGATATCATTGTCGAGTATGCCAGTGTGGCTAGAATGTTGGATTTTGTACGCTCCAATATTTGAACAATACCATCTCGTATCATTCATCCATCCATCCATCCATTCAGTCAGTCAGTCAGTCAAAACATGTGTGTACATAATCTATCGACAAATCCACACGCAATTGTGTTAACACATTTCCAATAAATAAACGACCTAATCAATTACAACACTCCTTCCGTTTTCTCTCTGAGTTGGGATGTGTGGTGTAATCTCGGTGTGTGTAATGATCAGTGGATTGTTAGTGGACTGAACAGTTATTTATTTTCATAGTTGAAATCATGAGTCACTTGAAGCTAGACCACCATGGAAAACCTGGAAGCACTGGACGGCCTTTTCTTCCCATTTTGGGACTGCGCAGCAGTGCGCATGCACGATCCCGCAGTAGACATATTTGTTGTGAGAATAGTAGGGTGAATAGATGTAATTCTATAATTTCACATTACCTACGTGATCGTGATTGTGAACATCATGTTTTCTTAGTTATATCTGCTAATGTTATTGTCCATTATGATACATCTCGTTTGTAATCAATCCATCGTGCTAAACTTGTGAAATCATCTTTCTCCCACTTCAAACACTCTCTCAGTATCTTTGAGTATTGTGCTTTTGAAAAGTCCACGTTGATCACACTGATTAATCGTATTGAACTATTTAATCCAGTTGTTGATAGATATGAAGTGAGACAAGACTTGTAGATGCTTATTCCGTTAAACCATATCTGATGACAATAGTAAAATTTGCTTAGGTGGAATAATTCTCGTTTGTTGTTTGACGTATTTGATAAGTGAGAATTGTAGGTGAGTAATAAGGGATATTGGAACATTGGATTAGGTGTTTACTGCTTTGTTGATCAAATCATGTGTCAAATTGTGATGCTTTCCTCATTGCACATATAATTTTGAACTGGGAATATGACAGTGACTAGGAGATGGATGTTGGTGTGAACAGAGAAACAAACGAGTGAAGAGTCACACACTGTAATTCCTAGATTTCGACATAATTGTATTTTCTTAATTGTTTGTGTGTTGTGGTCATGCTAGTCATCTATGTAGACGTGTGTCATTCTGCACTAATCTGAATCGGATTTGTGAGTTGTGATTTTGAAATCGGAATCAGGAATAGATCGAGTAGTGTTACAGTTGACTCGTCTTCCTCTGTCTCTCGACCTCTCCTTCGCTCTCGTTTGCTTTCTACATCTCTCTCATCTGTCAAGCAATCAGGTGTTAGAATAATTTTCGTCTCTCTAACTAAGGCAGTTTGTCTCACTGGGAACTCACACGTTTTGTTTGTTTTCTCATGGATTTTTGATTATCTTTAGAATATCAGATTTTACTTACATCCTTGAAACTTCACCAACTGCATACATTGACTGGAACTAAGGAGACTGTTTTGTGTGGTTGTGTAATTATTTTCAAAACGATTCATATAAATGCGTTTGAGCGTCTAGTGTAACTGTTGAATTTAATAAGATTGTTCTGTTTGTTTGTTAGTATATATTGGTATCTGTGTTGGTGATTTTCTTATTGGATAGAAATGTAACCACTGAATGTGTAGTAGAACACTGTACGACCAATTGTATTGTCATTATTATTATTATTATAACTACTAAATAATTCAAACAAGATATCGTAGAAGAAGATAGTCAATTTTGTAAGGTTTCAATAGACACTGGACAGTTGTGCACTGTGCCACTCATTTGGTTCTGTTTACGAATGATCAGTTGATATCCCCTGAATATCAGATTGAATTCTAATATTGAATTCTGATAGTCGACTAGATATCGACAATTCACATTATCATTGAACTCATAGGGTCAGTCTAATTGTTCCTCAATAGTAGTCGAACACTTTGTATGGTTGCCTGAATATTAACTATGCTTGATGGTATCTCATAGTGGAATATTGAACTAACAACTCACTGTATATATGCTCATTTGAGTTGTAACACTATCACTGAAACTCAAGATGAACGCTCAATGTGGTTTGTTCGTGTTGTTGTCTGTCACATGGACGTTGACATTAGTGCCAGTTGCAGATGTTTATTTGAAAAATCACTCATCGTTTCAGATGACATATTGATTGAACTGTCGGATACAGCTGATGTTCAACATGACTCAAACAATCAGCGTCTACAATGATGATGAAATTCCACAACAGGAGGTAAGTTAGAAAAAGGAGAACCTAAAATAAACACACATCACCTTGCTCCTCGAATTTCCGTCTCCAACAGTAAAGGCTTTGAAGTAAAGAGCTAATCGACTGAAAACAACTCACAAAAAAGACCGTCTATAGCCGGCCTTAAACATTTGTTCATTCAATACTACTTCTAACCTATTTTCATTGTCAGGTTTCTCATGAAGAAGCATCATTCCACATTCTAAGCAAGTGGGAATTGACAACAAAACTTACAACTCTCTACCCTTTAAAACTAAAATTTAAAATGTGGGTTGGAAATCCATTTTTGAATTGATTGTTTGAATTTTCCCATTGACGTTTGAGACTGAAATTGATCAGTCTCTTGTTGCCATATTTACATTCTGGATGTTCTGGATTCCACTGCTAGCCATTATCCATCTCTGTTTAAAGTGGATTGAAAATGTTGATATAAATAAACTTGGTTGGATTTCAGTGTGAGCTTACAAGCCTTACATAGCTTACCTAGCCTGTCATATGCCCTGGTGTTGTTCTCGTGACTTTCGGGTTGCCTGATCTGCCAAGGGTGATGGGACAGTGTATGACAGTATTGTTGTGTGCTAGGTTCAATGAGAATTGTTTGCTATATGCATGCAAGTTCGCCCCGTTATTGTTCCTATTGTTACAAGCATAGAATATTTAAACAAACATATGAAACTGAATAAGAGATATTCCTAATGTAAATCACATATACAGGAGAACATTTTGAGACATCGATTTTTCTTTAACTAATAAGTTGTCAATCAGGGACTCACTTGACAACTATTTTATCTTAGTTCGAAATTTCTCAATAGTTCACACACTTTTATTGATTTAACATCATTAGCTTTATTCAATATTATAGTTTTGGTACAATATGGAATTCTTAGCACAATGTATTTCAACAAGCTTCCGTTTCTTACTTCTTCGTCGATCTTGACGATCAATATTGAATGATCACCAGTTAGAAGTTAACAGTCCAGTCAATCGACATCTAAATAATGTACATTCATTTTGCTGGATATTGCCAGCAACCACGAGATCTCTGATTGGGCATTTTGTAACATTTACAGCGAGAGATTGTACAATTTTGAGAAACGCACTTGAATAGGTTATGAGAGTAATAGCCATAATGATGTATTAAAACAAACCACATCTGTTGTGAGATAGAAACTCACTGAAGACAATTGGTGAACGGTTGCTCAACTCCGTGGATTGGTTGGAGTTAGACAAAAACACCATGGGATGCCTGCTCAGTGGTCTATCGGTTAAGTGCTCTAGCGTGAGACTGGTAGGTCCTCAGTTCGAATCTCGTGAGGCGAGGTCGTGGATGCGCACTGCTGAGGAGACCCACAATAAGACGAACCAGCCGTCCAGTGCTTCCAGATTTTCCCAGGTGGTCTGGCTTCAATTGACTCACGCTTTCAACTATGAAAAATTAGATAACTTGTTGAAAGATCTAGATGACCGGAACAGGTAGCCCAGATGTTCAAGTAGGCCGCCAAGGAAGGAATTGAACCACTAGTTTAACAATTGTTCTCTAGTTAATCTCTGTTTCTGATGAAAATAATCTTCAGATTTTAAGTATCCCTTTTAAAACCATTTCAAAATGTTTATTAATTAAGCTTTTCAAATATTTATATCGGTAATGAATCGTTGTTAGGTGAATAAAATCAGTCGTTTATTTATAATTATGTGAAATGTTCTCGTTAATATTGTCCAATTTTATGTTTTCGCACTAAGAGACGTTTAGTTGACCTACAGTTTACATTTCCCACTCGGAAATCCTTGACTGTCATTGATTGATGGATTTTCTTAGTATGCTACTTTGTGGCTCTCCCAGGGGTGTTTCTATCATTGTATAAATAAGCTTGATTTGTGTACTTGGTGACCTCATATTTTCTGGGTGCTTATAGGATACATTCTCTACGCTTCGTCAAGACTTCTTGATCTAGTTAGCAGGGCCGAGGAACAACGGATTAGAATTAGCCTATTGTGTCACTGTGTCATTGACCTTCGTTACGTTTACCGAGCAAGGTGAACTCGTAATAGCATCAAGCATATAAGTCGACAGACATAAGTTGTATGTAACACCGATCAGAGACTGGTTGCCTGACTGCAGTATATTGAGAAGATTGAACTGAAGAAAACAGAAAGGGATTAAAAATTGAAAGAATCATGAAGGATATAAAGGACAATTGATGGAGGATTTGTAAATAAAGTATTTCATGTATGGTTTTCATATTGCACGCGCCTTAGTGTTCATTAACTACAATATCATTATGTCAGATATTGTCGACGATTTGCAATATGAGTCGTCATATTTCTAATCAATGATCTAAAGTAACACACTCTCAGAGATACCTAAAAATCTTGATCTTGATTCTTGACGTGATTATAGACATACAATGGAGAAAAGTTACTTACTAGGACAAGAAACAGCTCTTCAATGTGTTCCCTGGTTTTTATAAGTGCCCTAGCTAAAGTTAGTTCGTGACTTTAAAATTTGGATTTTTGTTCACTACTGTGGACTAATTAACTCGGCCTGCAGCTCCTCCGAGGGCTATTGTCGGTCCCAAGCCCGGGCAAAGGTTAGGCACGGGGTTAGCGACCCCATCCCGTAGAAAACTAACTCGCTAAAAAAACTCTAACCTGAAAAAATTATTCAGACCACTTAAACTCTGCCCTGGGACTTGAAGGAAGAAATATAACGTCTCGGGATGAAAACCGAGTTCCCTCGGAAGTCATGAGGCCGATGCATCTTCTAACAACCTGAGCAACAATTTTTATAGATACATGGAATGTCCGGACAATGTGGGAGACAAGGAAGAGTCTTCCAAATTGCTGCACTGTGAACTAATTAGAATGACTTCAAATGAATGAATATATCAGAAACAAGATAGAAATAAATCTATATAGATCAAGAATTCATAAAACATTACACATATATGTGACAAGTTCATAAGTTATTCTGTTCGGTTACATTTAATAGTGAACTTTTAATCGATTGTCTATCTTGGTCTACCATAACAACTCTTATGGTCTCATTTGTCTTAATCCATGATTGACTACTTCTGAAGTTCAGTTATATGAATTAGATTTTATTCATTCGAATAATTAGAAGTACCATTTCTAAATGGATTAAAAACAGAATGCATAAAGAATGGCAAATAATTTTTGAGCTCGATTAGGGAATAACAAATTCTGTTTCCAACCAGTAGGTAGATCTAAGGTTTTAAATATATTCTATATAGTTGAATTCGGATACCCAAGTAGTATCATTAGTCATTAAATAAACTTTGTAGTTATATTAAAGTTAATGGCAAAAATCAACTTTTGCAACCTCCATCTAACTCACTCAAGAAAAGTTTAAACACATATTTCTTTGAGTTCTAGTGGGAAGCAGTGACCAGTGGAGTTCTACCAAGTCTGTTGTAGAGATATCAACTCACTGAAGACAATTAGTGAACGTTTGCTCAAAACATCGTGGATTGGTTGAAGTGAGACATTAACACCGTTGGATGCCGGCTCAGTGGTCTAGTGGTTAAGTGTTCTGGCGCGAGACTGATAGGTCCTGGTTTCGAATGTCGCGAGTGCGGGATCGTGGATGCGCACTGCTGCGCAGTCCCAAAATAGGAAGAAAAGGCCGTCCAGTGCTTCCAGGTTTTCCATGGTGGTCTAGCTTCAAGTGACTCATGATTTCAACTCAGTCCACTAACAATCCACTGATCATTACACACACCGAGATTACACCACACATCCCAACTCAGAGAGAAAACGGAAGGAGTGTGAAAACGGAAGGAGTGTTGTAATTGATTAGGTCGTTTATTTATTGGAAATGTGTTAACACAATTGCGTGTGGATTTGTCGATAGATTATGTACACACATGTTTGACTGACTGACTGACTGAATGGATGGATGGATGGGTGGATGAATGATACGAGATGGTATTGTTCAAATATTGGAGCGTACAAAATCCAACATTCTAGCCACACTGGCATACTCGACAATGATATCGGGAAGGTTTGGCAGTGTGACACCATGTGATACGACACCGAGTACTGGACCTTGAGGGGATGGGAGGAGAGGTCCACCACTGTCACCTGGAGCGGGTAACTGTCCGAAATTCTGACCTGCTTTCACACAAATAGGATTCCCATTGGTCGCATGTCGGCATTCCATTATAGTCGCTCGACCTGTGTCAAACAAACAACACAACAGTACAGTAGAGTGCAGATCAGATCAGAAAAGAACAAAACACAACAGAACAAACAAAACACACAAGTGAATTTCGAAAATATCAACTGGCACAATTATCCACCTTCACACTACCCACACAACAAATAGTCCACATACAATCTCACATGTGCACTATATTCGACAATCAAGTCACTCTCCATCTCACCACTCTCCAAACACATACATCAAACACATTGACCACCTACTTCATGTACAACAACACACTTCCATCGTTTGCATAGATATTTCATGAGTCTTCTCTCCTCCAAGTGGTCTCAATCATCCCATCACATCACGTCTCATCCCATCCAATCTCACCTCAACTCACCTCCCCTCAACTCACCTCACATCACGTCACCTCACCTCACCAACACAATGACCGAGATGGAATCACTCTGCTACTGAACTGTCACAAGTTCATCCAAACACAGTTGTTATTATCAAGGCTCTGAACAATACAACAACCGGATCAGGTAGACAGACAGACAGACAAACAGATACACAGACACACAGAATAACTGACTGACTACTGACAAACTGACTGACTGAGTCATGTTGTTTGTGCACCACCAACTCACCTTTCTTCAAAATTCCACCATTTTTACGAGACGGATCACGGTCGTTATCATCCCTTCCATAACCAACAATGAAAACACCAGTTCCAGGTGTCGGTATATCCGATGCCTGTGGCAGACTGATCACTGTGATTCCACTCTGTAAGTTGACCATTTGAGCGAGCATTACAATTGCAATGTCGAATCCACTGAGTGTCTGTGCGATTGGTCTCCTCTGTCGTGCCGACATACAAGAGGGCATATATCCTGGTGCCACCTTAACTCCAGATGGTTGGTGATGGATGCCTTGTTGGTCGCCGTTCCTCAGTGTGAGAAACGAAACCTGAAATAGACAAAGTATATAGACATTAAATCTATGCAAACCCACTGCATACACAAACACAAACGCACGCACACGCAAACACTGTCTGTGAAATCAATCGATTACATTGAGCAACAATGTGTTTCAGTGCGATCTCTTACCCGAATCACTGGCAATGGTGAACAAACACAATGACCAGCTGTGAGTACTGCTCTCGTTGAGACCAGTGAGCCTGTACACATTGTTCTCTCTGTCGTTAAGAATGCGATGAACGGGAATTCAGTGCGGTGTTGCACAGGTTCACCACTACGTATCAACCAGGTTGACACACGTTCAAATGTTAGACAGTAGGTGAACAGCGTCACCACCAGAAACCTCCATCGGTTCGACATGTATGTGATTATGTATGTGACCGTTGCAATCAACCACTACAATGTTGCAACACATTCACACCTATTTATATGCGCCAATATTCCATGACTGTTGAGTACATGTGAGAGATTTCGCATGTGTGTCAGTCAGTCAGTGTGTGTTATTATTATTATTATTATTATTCATTTCGTGGGAAATCCAACTTGCACTCCACTTCAATCATGCATTGTTGTGACGCTTTCACTTTGTAGTCATGACACGTGCCAATTATTAATCGGGAAGTGCACGATTCTCGTGTATTGTCATGGCATATTTCGCTGTATGACAATGTTGCTCAACTGTTCACGAGAGTATGTTACCATAAGAAAGAAACCACTCTTCACAAATTCAATCATTCATCATCATCATCATCATCATCATCATGTTCATCACCAGCAGCATTAGCAGCAGCAGCATGACTTTGAAAATCATATCACATGACTGTGGTGACATCATGATCACTGTCAATTGCAATTCTTTCACAAACTACAACGAAGAAATTGTGAAGTGATGGAAGTTGTACAGACAATGGGAGAGAAAATGAAATGGTTCTTCGAAATAATATGCGACTACATTGACGAATAGAATGGTAAATAGAGGCGAAGCATGAGTATATGATAAATGGAATGAGGGAATGGAAAGTTAACCTAAGTGAATGAGTAAATCACAGTAATTGTATATTGTATGACATCTGCATATGGTTCAATCGGACCAGTTGTGATTGGTATTTATTCATTGACCAGTAGTTACTCAGATGTTGTTTTGCATTACTTATTCACGCCTGTTACTCTTCGTCATGTTACATATTTCATCGACCACCTGTAAACGGACATTCAGTATCTCACATACACAATTGTTTATAAATACTTGTGACTTTGATATTGGTTGACTGTGGTTTCGAGTTCGATATGTTGTTCAACTTTAGGAATGATTTCCTTCATTGCTTTAACAATCCACGTCCATATCACAGCCTACACATTCATCTATCATTATGATGATGATGATGATGGTGATGATGTGGAGGTGTGTGAGAGATTACACCTCTCCAACAACTACTCCATCAAGTGTGATTCGATTGTTGTTCACCGTGTTGCATTACACGATGTTGGTTCTCCTCTGCGTATGTTGAGGCCCACTGATGAACAGGCTGCTAATACACTGGTTGTCTTCACCCACATTTGTTCATGTGTATGTGATAGAGTGGACAGGTCATCTGAGAATTCCGAATCATCTAGTTGCATGCAATCTGTCTATTGCATTCCATGTTTCCCCTCATATGTCGAGGTCTACATAATCCAGTCGACGACGAGAAGAAAGAAGAAGTGGGAGATTAGACAAGCTTGTCTGACACCGGTCCTCAATTACAATGCATCTGTCATCTGTCCTCCATGCACCACTCTGCACTGTAGTCCGTCCTATCAATTCCCTAAGATGTTGAAAATTTTCTCAACTACCACCACATGGTGTGGTAGAAGGTTGGTTCCATCACGTCCTCCTATCTGCACTGTCAAAAGGCTTCTCACAATCAAGGAAGACGATGTGTAGTGACGATTTCCATGCAATAATTGATTGTTCAACGATGATCCGTAGTGTCGTGATTTGGTCAGTGGACGTGTGATGCTCACGGAATCCGGTGTGTTGATGTGGAAGTTGGGTGTCTACTGAATCTTTCATCCGTTTCAGCAACATTCTGTTGTGAAGCTTTCCTGGTACTGACAGTAGTGTGATATATGTGTAGTTCTCACATTATCTCGAATCTCCATTCTTTCGTATCTTGATAGGGCGTCCTTCTTCTAGTCTGTCAGTGATGCTTGTTCTTCCTCCCGAATCCTCCTGAATAGAACGCGGAGCATCTTCCCAGTTACTTCTATGTCTGACTTTAATGATTCTGCAGGTTTGTTTCCAGGTCCCACTGCTTTCTCACTGTCGATTTATCTGACGGCCATGTTGATTCAATTGATCGTTGTTGGAGTGACATGTATAGTTAGGTCTGTGTGTGGTGCTTCGATATCCTGTGGATTCAGTAGAGCTGGTCTATTCAGTGGTTGCTCGAATTATTCCACCCATCTGTTCATCTGTCCTTGAATGTCAGTGATTGGCTTACCTCCTTTGTCCTTGATCGGTCTCTCTAGTTTACCATATCTCGCTACCAGGCCGATGCACCTTCTAACAACCAGAGCAACAATTTTTATAGGTACATAATAATGTCCGGACAATGTGGGAGACCGGAAGAGTCTTCCAAATTGCTGCAGAATTGAGAAAGTACAACCTGGAGGTGCTTGGAATCAGTGAAACACATTGGACGCAGGTTGGACAACAACGACTATCTTCTGGGGAACTTCTGTTATACTCCGGTCATGAAGAAGAAAATGCCCCACATACGCAAGGAGCTGCATTGATGCTGTCCAGAAAAGCACAAAATGCACTTATTGGATGGGAATCTCATGGACCAAGGATCATCAAAGCCTCCTTCAAAACAAAGAGAGAGGGCATTACAATGAACGTCATCCAACGCTATGCGCCTACCAACGACTACGATGAAGACGCTAAAGACCAATTCTACGATAGGCTACAGTCAGTTGTCGAGAAGTGCCCAACCAAGGACCTGACCATTCTGATTGAAAATTTCAATACCAAGGTTGGAAAGGACAACATTGGATACGAAGACGTCATAGGACGACATGGAATGGGAGAAAGGAACGAAAATGGTGAGAGATTTGCAAACCTATTTGCCCTCAATAAACTGGTCATAGGTGGCACCATATTGCCACACAAAAACATACACAAAGCCACTTGGATTTCACCGGATCACATCACACAGAATCAAATCGACCATATCTGCATCAAAAAAGTTCAGGAGGACGATGGAGGATGTGAGAACGAGGAGAGGAGCTGATATAGCATCCGATCATCATTTGCTGGTCGCCAAGATGAAACTAAAACTTAAGAAGCACTGGACAACGGCGCGGACAACATCACAAAAGTTTAATACGGCCTTTCTTCGAGATGCTGATAAACTCAACAGATTCAACATAGCCCTCAGCAACAGGTTCAAGGCCTTTCATGATCCACTCAATGGAGAGAGAACTACCATGGAGAGCAACTGGAAAAGTATCGAGGAGGCAATCATTTCAACATGTCAGGAGGTTCTGGGCCAAAAGAAACACCACCACAAGGAATGGATCACTGTTGGTACACTGGATAAGACTGAAGAAAGGAGGAACAAGAAGGCAGCAACCAATACCAGCCGAACAAGAGCAGAAAAAGCCAAGGCACAAGCCGAATACACAGAGGCGAACAAGCAAGTGAAGAGGAGCATCAGAACCGACAAACAATTGTCAACCAACACCAAGATCAGAATTTTCAATACAAATGTCAAGACAGTTCTACTGTATGGGGCGGAGATGTGGAGAACTACGAAAGCCATTATCCAGCAGATACAAGTGTTCATTAACAGCTGGATATAAATAGTAAAGAAGAAGGCCCAGGACAGAGTGGGTTGGAGAAAGCTGGTCGGCGGCCTATGCTCAATTGAGAGTAACAGGCGTAAGTGAAAAAAGTAAGTCAGTAAGTTTCTTCGTTGTGTCACATGGTTGTTTCATATTTGCCTCTGTCGCAGATTGTTCCATTGTCGCTGCTAGCTCTTACACAAATTTCAGCTTGTCGGCTCCAACGCTCCTCTCCACTTGCTTGTTTGCTTCAGTGTATTCAGCTCGTGTCTTGACTTTCTCCACTCTTGTTCCACTGATTGTTCTTCGTTTCCTGGATACCAAACAGCGTTTGCATCGAGATCTATTGGTTATGACGATGCTTATCACACCATAGAACCTCCTGACATGTTGAAGTTAGTGCTTGTTTGATCTCTTTCGAATTGTACACCAGAGTAGTTTGTTCTTCTTTGAGAAGATTTTGTAAGTCTCCTAGAACCTGTTGTTCAGAGCTACCTTGAATTGGTTGTTTTTGTCTGTATGTGGAAGGAAGTCTGTATTGAACCGTTGTAATGCTGTTTGTTCAGTTGTCCAGTGTTTGTCTAGCTTCGGTTTCATCCTGACAATCACCGGTTGGTGGTGATCTGAAGCTATGTCAGCTCTTCTCCTATTTCTCACGTCTTCCTTCCATTGACCTTGTGAATATTTTATTGATACAAATATGATGTATCTGGTTCTCTGTGTTGTGTTCCAGTGAGATCCATGTACCTTTGTGTATGTGTTTGTGTAGGAATATTGTGCCTCCTATATACATTTTGTTGAACGCACATAAATTCGCAAATCTCTCACCGTTCTCGTTGATTTCTGACACTCACTCTATGTCGTCTCTTCATATATTCATAACCGATGTTATCCATTTCGACTTCGCGTCTAGATCTTCAATCGGGATGGTGAGGTCGTTTCCTGAGCACTTCGCTATGATCGATTACAGCCTCTCATGAAATCGATCTTTATCGTCTTCGTCGTTGTTATCATAGGTGGGTGCACAACAACATTGGGTAACATTCATGGTGATTCCCTCCTTGAGTGTGTGAATCATTTGCTTCTTCGTGATCGGAGTACAGTAGCATCCCTCCGGTATTGAATCTTTGCTACTCAGATTAGGTCGAATGGGTTTCGCTGCTTCCTAGCTAGCACTGTCAAGTTGTATCGCCTCATTTCTCTTGCTATTTGACTGGTCCTCCCGGTCTCACACATTGTCTGCTCGTTTCACTTAGAAATATAACTTGTTACTCCGCTACATAGAATGGCATCGGTCTCGTGAATTTCGAAGAATCTCGACTTTCATCATGAGGCATCAGAATTCTCGCTTCAACTCCCAATTCACAGTTGAAATGACTTAATTTGCTCACTCTCGTTGGAGTTGATTTTATCAAGATTGTATTCAACGAGATGGGGTTGCAAAGTATTAACTCAAACTTCTCATTTTTAACCAACACGAGACTAGCAGAACAATAGAAGAGCTACAGATGGAGTTCCAGCATCACCAAAATTAAAATAATAATGACAATACTATTCATGCTGCTGCTACCCACACCATGTGGTGGGTAGTTGAGAAAATTTTCAACATCTTAGGGAATTGATAGGACGGACTACAGTGCAGAGTGGTGCATGGAGGACAGATGACAAAGGAGGCAAGCCAATCACTGACATTCAAGGACAGATGAACAGATGGGTGGAATAATTCGAGCAACCATTGAATAGACCAGCTCTACTGAATCCACAGGATATCGAAGCAGCACACACAGACCTAACTATACATGTCACTTCAACAACGATCAATTGAATCAACATGGCCGTCAGATAAATCGACAGTGAGAAAGCAGTGGGACCTGGAAACAAACCTGCAGAATCATTAAAGTCAGACATAGAAGTAACTGGGAAGATGCTCCGCGTTCTATTCAGGAGGATTCGGGAGGAAGAACAAGCATCACTGACAGACTAGAAGAAGGACGCCCTATCAAGATACGAAAGAATGGAGATTCGAGATAATGTGAGAACTACACATATATCACACTACTGTCAGTACCAGGAAAGCTTCACAACAGAATGTTGCTGAAACGGATGAAAGATTCAGTAGACACCCAACTTCCACATCAACACACCGGATTCCGTGAGCATCACACGTCCACTGACCAAATCACGACACTACGGATCATCGTTGAACAATCAATTATTGCATGGAAATCGTCACTACACATCGTCTTCCTTGATTGTGAGAAGCCTTTTAACAGTGCAGATAGGAGGACGTGATGGAACCAACCTTCTACCACACCATGTGGTGGTAGTTGAGAAAATTTTCAACATCTTAGGGAATTGATAGGACGGACTACAGTGCAGAGTGGTGCATGGAGGACAGATGACAGATGCATTGTAATTGAGGACCGGTGTCAGACAAGCTTGTCTAATCTCCCACTTCTTCTTTCTTCTCGTCGTCGACTGGATTATGTAGACCTCGACATATGAGGGGAAACATGGAATGCAATAGACAGATTGCATGCAACTAGATGATTCGGAATTCTCAGATGACCTGTCCACTCTATCACATACACATGAACAAATGTGGGTGAAGACAACCAGTGTATTAGCAGCCTGTTCATCAGTGGGCCTCAACATACGCAGAGGAGAACCAACATCGTGTAATGCAACACGGTGAACAACAATCGAATCACACTTGATGGAGTAGTTGTTGGAGAGGTGTAATCTCTCACATACCTCCACATCATCACCATCATCATCATCATCATAATGATAGATGAATGTGTAGGCTGTGATATGGACGTGGATTGTTAAAGCAATGAAGGAAATCATTCCTAAAGTTGAACAACATATCGAACTCGAAACCACAGTCAACCAATATCAAAGTCACAAGTATTTATAAACAATTGTGTATGTGAGATACTGAATGTCCGTTTACAGGTGGTCGATGAAATATGTAACATGACGAAGAGTAACAGGCGTGAATAAGTAATGCAAAACAACATCTGAGTAACTACTGGTCAATGAATAAATACCAATCACAACTGGTCCGATTGAACCATATGCAGATGTCATACAATATACAATTACTGTGATTTACTCATTCACTTAGGTTAACTTTCCATTCCCTCATTCCATTTATCATATACTCATGCTTCGCCTCTATTTACCATTCTATTCGTCAATGTAGTCGCATATTATTTCGAAGAACCATTTCATTTTCTCTCCCATTGTCTGTACAACTTCCATCACTTCACAATTTCTTCGTTGTAGTTTGTGAAAGAATTGCAATTGACAGTGATCATGATGTCACCACAGTCATGTGATATGATTTTCAAAGTCATGCTGCTGCTGCTAATGCTGCTGGTGATGAACATGATGATGATGATGATGATGATGATGAATGATTGAATTTGTGAAGAGTGGTTTCTTTCTTATGGTAACATACTCTCGTGAACAGTTGAGCAACATTGTCATACAGCGAAATATGCCATGACAATACACGAGAATCGTGCACTTCCCGATTAATAATTGGCACGTGTCATGACTACAAAGTGAAAGCGTCACAACAATGCATGATTGAAGTGGAGTGCAAGTTGGATTTCCCACGAAATGAATAATAATAATAATAATAATAATAACACACACTGACTGACTGACACACATGCGAAATCTCTCACATGTACTCAACAGTCATGGAATATTGGCGCATATAAATAGGTGTGAATGTGTTGCAACATTGTAGTGGTTGATTGCAACGGTCACATACATAATCACATACATGTCGAACCGATGGAGGTTTCTGGTGGTGACGCTGTTCACCTACTGTCTAACATTTGAACGTGTGTCAACCTGGTTGATACGTAGTGGTGAACCTGTGCAACACCGCACTGAATTCCCGTTCATCGCATTCTTAACGACAGAGAGAACAATGTGTACAGGCTCACTGGTCTCAACGAGAGCAGTACTCACAGCTGGTCATTGTGTTTGCTCACCATTGCCAGTGATTCGGGTAAGAGATCGCACTGAAACACATTGTTGCTCAATGTAATCGATTGATTTCACAGACAGTGTTTGCGTGTGCGTGCGTTTGTGTTTGTGTATGCAGTGGGTTTGCATAGATTTAATGTCTATATACTTTGTCTATTTCAGGTTTCGTTTCTCACACTGAGGAACGGCGACCAACAAGGCATCCATCACCAACCATCTGGAGTTAAGGTGGCACCAGGATATATGCCCTCTTGTATGTCGGCACGACAGAGGAGACCAATCGCACAGACACTCAGTGGATTCGACATTGCAATTGTAATGCTCGCTCAAATGGTCAACTTACAGAGTGGAATCACAGTGATCAGTCTGCCACAGGCATCGGATATACCGACACCTGGAACTGGTGTTTTCATTGTTGGTTATGGAAGGGATGATAACGACCGTGATCCGTCTCGTAAAAATGGTGGAATTTTGAAGAAAGGTGAGTTGGTGGTGCACAAACAACATGACTCAGTCAGTCAGTTTGTCAGTAGTCAGTCAGTTATTCTGTGTGTCTGTGTATCTGTTTGTCTGTCTGTCTGTCTACCTGATCCGGTTGTTGTATTGGTCAGAGCCTTGATAATAACAACTGTGTTTGGATGAACTTGTGACAGTTCAGTAGCAGAGTGATTCCATCTCGGTCATTGTGTTGGTGAGGTGAGGTGACGTGATGTGAGGTGAGTTGAGGTGAGATTGGATGGGATGAAATGTGATGTGATGGGATGATTGAGACCACTTGGAGGAGAGAAGACTCATGAAATATCTATGCAAACGATGGAAGTGTGTTGTTGTACATGAAGTAGGTGGTCAATGTGTTTGATGTATGTGTTTGGAGAGTGGTGAGATGGAGAGTGACTTGATCGTCGAATATAGTGCACATGTGAGATTGTATGTGGACTATTTGTTGTGTGGGTAGTGTGAAGGTGGATAATTGTGCCAGTTGATATTTTCGAAATTCACTTGTGTGTTTTGTTTGTTCTGTTGTGTTTTGTTCTTTTCTGATCTGATCTGCACTCTACTGTACTGTTGTGTTGTTTGTTTGACACAGGTCGAGCGACTATAATGGAATGCCGACATGCGACCAATGGGAATCCTATTTGTGTGAAAGCAGGTCAGAATTTCGGACAGTTACCCGCTCCAGGTGACAGTGGTGGACCTCTCCTCCCATCCCCTCAAGGTCCAGTACTCGGTGTCGTATCACATGGTGTCACACTGCCAAACCTTCCCGATATCATTGTCGAGTATGCCAGTGTGGCTAGAATGTTGGATTTTGTACGCTCCAATATTTGAACAATACCATCTCGTATCATTCATCCATCCATCCATCCATCCATTCAGTCAGTCAGTCAGTCAAACATGTGTGTACATAATCTATCGACAAATCCACACGCAATTGTGTTAACACATTTCCAATAAATAAACGACCTAATCAATTACAACACTCCTTCCGTTTTCTCTCTGAGTTGGGATGTGTGGTGTAATCTCGGTGTGTGTAATGATCAGTGGATTGTTAGTGGACTGAACAGTTATTTATTTTCATAGTTGAAATCATGAGTCACTTGAAGCTAGACCACCATGGAAAACCTGGAAGCACTGGACGGCCTTTTCTTCCTATTTTGGGACTGCGCAGCAGTGCGCATGCACGATCCCGCAGTAGACATATTTGTTGTGAGAATAGTAGGGTGAATAGATGTAATTCTATAATTTCACATTACCTACGTGATCGTGATTGTGAACATCATGTTTTCTTAGTTATATCTGCTAATGTTATTGTCCATTATGATACATCTCGTTTGTAATCAATCCATCGTGCTAAACTTGTGAAATCATCTTCCTCCCACTTCAAACACTCTCTCAGTATCTTTGAGTATTGTGCTTTTGAAAAGTCCACGTTGATCACACTGATTAATCGTATTGAACTATTTAATCCAGTTGTTGATAGATATGAAGTGAGACAAGACTTGTAGATGCTTATTCCGTTAAACCATATCTGATGACAATAGTAAAATTTGCTTAGGTGGAATAATTCTCGTTTGTTGTTTGACGTATTTGATAAGTGAGAATTGTAGGTGAGTAATAAGGGATATTGGAACATTGGATTAGGTGTTTACTGCTTTGTTGATCAAATCATGTGTCAAATTGTGATGCTTTCCTCATTGCACATATAATTTTGAACTGGGAATATGACAGTGACTAGGAGATGGATGTTGGTGTGAACAGAGAAACAAACGAGTGAAGAGTCACACACTGTAATTCCTAGATTTCGACATAATTGTATTTTCTTAATTGTTTGTGTGTTGTGGTCATGCTAGTCATCTATGTAGACGTGTGTCATTCTGCACTAATCTGAATCGGATTTGTGAGTTGTGATTTTGAAATCGGAATCAGGAATAGATCGAGTAGTGTTACAGTTGACTCGTCTTCCTCTGTCTCTCGACCTCTCCTTCGCTCTCGTTTGCTTTCTACATCTCTCTCATCTGTCAAGCAATCAGGTGTTAGAATAATTTTCGTCTCTCTAACTAAGGCAGTTTGTCTCACTGGGAACTCACACGTTTTGTTTGTTTTCTCATGGATTTTTGATTATCTTTAGAATATCAGATTTTACTTACATCCTTGAAACTTCACCAACTGCATACATTGACTGGAACTAAGGAGACTGTTTTGTGTGGTTGTGTAATTATTTTCAAAACGATTCATATAAATGCGTTTGAGCGTCTAGTGTAACTGTTGAATTTAATAAGATTGTTCTGTTTGTTTGTTAGTATATATTGGTATCTGTGTTGGTGATTTTCTTATTGGATAGAAATGTAACCACTGAATGTGTAGTAGAACACTGTACGACCAATTGTATTGTCATTATTATTATTATTATAACTACTAAATAATTCAAACAAGATATCGTAGAAGAAGATAGTCAATTTTGTAAGGTTTCAATAGACACTGGACAGTTGTGCACTGTGCCACTCATTTGGTTCTGTTTACGAATGATCAGTTGATATCCCCTGAATATCAGATTGAATTCTAATATTGAATTCTGATAGTCGACTAGATATCGACAATTCACATTATCATTGAACTCATAGGGTCAGTCTAATTGTTCCTCAATAGTAGTCGAACACTTTGTATGGTTGCCTGAATATTAACTATGCTTGATGGTATCTCATAGTGGAATATTGAACTAACAACTCACTGTATATATGCTCATTTGAGTTGTAACACTATCACTGAAACTCAAGATGAACGCTCAATGTGGTTTGTTCGTGTTGTTGTCTGTCACATGGACGTTGACATTAGTGCCAGTTGCAGATGTTTATTTGAAAAATCACTCATCGTTTCAGATGACATATTGATTGAACTGTCGAATACAGCTGATGTTCAACATGACTCAAACAATCAGCGTCTACAATGATGATGAAATTCCACAACAGGAGGTAAGTTAGAAAAAGGAGAACCTAAAATAAACACACATCACCTTGCTCCTCGAATTTCCGTCTCCAACAGTAAAGGCTTTGAAGTAAAGAGCTAATCGACTGAAAACAACTCACAAAAAAGACCGTCTATAGCCGGCCTTAAACATTTGTTCATTCAATACTACTTCTAACCTATTTTCATTGTCAGGTTTCTCATGAAGAAGCATCATTCCACATTCTAAGCAAGTGGGAATTGACAACAAAACTTACAACTCTCTACCCTTTAAAACTAAAATTTAAAATGTGGGTTGGAAATCCATTTTTGAATTGATTGTTTGAATTTTCCCATTGACGTTTGAGACTGAAATTGATCAGTCTCTTGTTGCCATATTTACATTCTGGATGTTCTGGATTCCACTGCTAGCCATTATCCATCTCTGTTTAAAGTGGATTGAAAATGTTGATATAAATAAACTTGGTTGGATTTCAGTGTGAGCTTACAAGCCTTACATAGCTTACCTAGCCTGTCATATGCCCTGGTGTTGTTCTCGTGACTTTCGGGTTGCCTGATCTGCCAAGGGTGATGGGACAGTGTATGACAGTATTGTTGTGTGCTAGGTTCAATGAGAATTGTTTGCTATATGCATGCAAGTTCGCCCCGTTATTGTTCCTATTGTTACAAGCATAGAATATTTAAACAAACATATGAAACTGAATAAGAGATATTCCTAATGTAAATCACATATACAGGAGAACGTTTTGAGACATCGATTTTTCTTTAACTAATAAGTTGTCAATCAGGGACTCACTTGACAACTATTTTATCTTAGTTCGAAATTTCTCAATAGTTCACACACTTTTATTGATTTAACATCATTAGCTTTATTCAATATTATAGTTTTGGTACAATATGGAATTCTTAGCACAATGTATTTCAACAAGCTTCCGTTTCTTACTTCTTCGTCGATCTTGACGATCAATATTGAATGATCACCAGTTAGAAGTTAACAGTCCAGTCAATCGACATCTAAATAATGTACATTCATTTTGCTGGATATTGCCAGCAACCACGAGATCTCTGATTGGGCATTTTGTAACATTTACAGCGAGAGATTGTACAATTTTGAGAAACGCACTTGAATAGGTTATGAGAGTAATAGCCATAATGATGTATTAAAACAAACCACATCTGTTGTGAGATAGAAACTCACTGAAGACAATTGGTGAACGGTTGCTCAACTCCGTGGATTGGTTGGAGTTAGACAAAAACACCATGGGATGCCTGCCCAGTGGTCTATCGGTTAAGTGCTCTAGCGTGAGACTGGTAGGTCCTCAGTTCGAATCTCGTGAGGCGAGGTCGTGGATGCGCACTGCTGAGGAGACCCACAATAAGACGAACCAGCCGTCCAGTGCTTCCAGATTTTCCCAGGTGGTCTGGCTTCAATTGACTCACGCTTTCAACTATGAAAAATTAGATAACTTGTTGAAAGATCTAGATGACCGGAACAGGTAGCCCAGATGTTCAAGTAGGCCGCCAAGGAAGGAATTGAACCACTAGTTTAACAATTGTTCTCTAGTTAATCTCTGTTTCTGATGAAAATAATCTTCAGATTTTAAGTATCCCTTTTAAAACCATTTCAAAATGTTTATTAATTAAGCTTTTCAAATATTTATATCGGTAATGAATCGTTGTTAGGTGAATAAAATCAGTCGTTTATTTATAATTATGTGAAATGTTCTCGTTAATATTGTCCAATTTTATGTTTTCGCACTAAGAGACGTTTAGTTGACCTACAGTTTACATTTCCCACTCGGAAATCCTTGACTGTCATTGATTGATGGATTTTCTTAGTATGCTACTTTGTGGCTCTCCCAGGGGTGTTTCTATCATTGTATAAATAAGCTTGATTTGTGTACTTGGTGACCTCATATTTTCTGGGTGCTTATAGGATACATTCTCTACGCTTCGTCAAGACTTCTTGATCTAGTTAGCAGGGCCGAGGAACAACGGATTAGAATTAGCCTATTGTGTCACTGTGTCATTGACCTTCGTTACGTTTACCGAGCAAGGTGAACTCGTAATAGCATCAAGCATATAAGTCGACAGACATAAGTTGTATGTAACACCGATCAGAGACTGGTTGCCTGACTGCAGTATATTGAGAAGATTGAACTGAAGAAAACAGAAAGGGATTGAAAATTGAAAGAATCATGAAGGATATAAAGGACAATTGATGGAGGATTTGTAAATAAAGTATTTCATGTATGGTTTTCATATTGCACGCGCCTTAGTGTTCATTAACTACAATATCATTATGTCAGATATTGTCGACGATTTGCAATATGAGTCGTCATATTTCTAATCAATGATCTAAAGTAACACACTCTCAGAGATACCTAAAAATCTTGATCTTGATTCTTGACGTGATTATAGACATACAATGGAGAAAAGTTACTTACTAGGACAAGAAACAGCTCTTCAATGTGTTCCCTGGTTTTTATAAGTGCCCTAGCTAAAGTTAGTTCGTGACTTTAAAATTTGGATTTTTGTTCACTACTGTGAACTAATTAACTCGGCCTGCAGCTCCTCCGTAGGCTATTGTCAGTCCCAAGCCCGGGCAAAGGTTAGGCACGGGGTTAGCGACCCCATCCCGTAGAAAACTAACTCGCTAAAAAAACTCTAACCTGAAAAAATTATTCAGACCACTTAAACTCTGCCCTGGGACTTGAAGGAAGAAATATAACGTCTCGGGATGAAAACCGAGTTCCCTCGGAAGTCATGAGGCCGATGCATCTTCTAACAACCTGAGCAACAATTTTTATAGATACATGGAATGTCCGGACAATGTGGGAGACAAGGAAGAGTCTTCCAAATTGCTGCACTGTGAACTAATTAGAATGACTTCAAATGAATGAATATATCAGAAACAAGATAGAAATAAATCTATATAGATCAAGAATTCATAAAACATTACACATATGTGTGACAAGTTCATAAGTTATTCTGTTCGGTTACATTTAATAGTGAACTTTTAATCGATTGTCTATCTTGGTCTACCATAACAACTCTTATGGTCTCATTTGTCTTAATCCATGATTGACTACTTCTGAAGTTCAGTTATATGAATTAGATTTTATTCATTCGAATAATTAGAAGTACCATTTCTAAATGGATTAAAAACAGAATGCATAAAGAATGGCAAATAATTTTTGAGCTCGATTAGGGAATAACAAATTCTGTTTCCAACCAGTAGGTAGGTCTAAGGTTTTAAATATATTCTATATAGTTGAATTCGGATACCCAAGTAGTATCATTAGTCATTAAATAAACTTTGTAGTTATATTAAAGTTAATGGCAAAAATCAACTTTTGCAACCTCCATCTAACTCACTCAAGAAAAGTTTAAACACATATTTCTTTGAGTTCTAGTGGGAAGCAGTGACCAGTGGAGTTCTACCAAGTCTGTTGTAGAGATATCAACTCACTGAAGACAATTAGTGAACGTTTGCTCAAAACATCGTGGATTGGTTGAAGTGAGACATTAACACCGTTGGATGCCGGCTCAGTGGTCTAGTGGTTAAGTGTTCTGGCGCGAGACTGATAGGTCCTGGTTTCGAATGTCGCGAGTGCGGGATCGTGGATGCGCACTGCTGCGCAGTCCCAAAATGGGAAGAAAAGGCCGTCCAGTGCTTCCAGGTTTTCCATGGTGGTCTAGCTTCAAGTGACTCATGATTTCAACTATGAAAATAAATAACTGTTCAGTCCACTAACAATCCACTGATCATTACACACACCGAGATTACACCACACATCCCAACTCAGAGAGAAAACGGAAGGAGTGTTGTAATTGATTAGGTCGTTTATTTATTGGAAATGTGTTAACACAATTGCGTGTGGATTTGTCGATAGATTATGTACACACATGTTTGACTGACTGACTGACTGAATGGATGGATGGATGGATGGATGAATGATACGAGATGGTATTGTTCAAATATTGGAGCGTACAAAATCCAACATTCTAGCCACACTGGCATACTCGACAATGATATCGGGAAGGTTTGGCAGTGTGACACCATGTGATACGACACCGAGTACTGGACCTTGAGGGGATGGGAGGAGAGGTCCACCACTGTCACCTGGAGCGGGTAACTGTCCGAAATTCTGACCTGCTTTCACACAAATAGGATTCCCATTGGTCGCATGTCGGCATTCCATTATAGTCGCTCGACCTGTGTCAAACAAACAACACAACAGTACAGTAGAGTGCAGATCAGATCAGAAAAGAACAAAACACAACAGAACAAACAAAACACACAAGTGAATTTCGAAAATATCAACTGGCACAATTATCCACCTTCACACTACCCACACAACAAATAGTCCACATACAATCTCACATGTGCACTATATTCGACGATCAAGTCACTCTCCATCTCACCACTCTCCAAACACATACATCAAACACATTGACCACCTACTTCATGTACAACAACACACTTCCATCGTTTGCATAGATATTTCATGAGTCTTCTCTCCTCCAAGTGGTCTCAATCATCCCATCACATCACGTCTCATCCCATCCAATCTCACCTCAACTCACCTCCCCTCAACTCACCTCACATCACGTCACCTCACCTCACCAACACAATGACCGAGATGGAATCACTCTGCTACTGAACTGTCACAAGTTCATCCAAACACAGTTGTTATTATCAAGGCTCTGACCAATACAACAACCGGATCAGGTAGACAGACAGACAGACAAACAGATACACAGACACACAGAATAACTGACTGACTACTGACAAACTGACTGACTGAGTCATGTTGTTTGTGCACCACCAACTCACCTTTCTTCAAAATTCCACCATTTTTACGAGACGGATCACGGTCGTTATCATCCCTTCCATAACCAACAATGAAAACACCAGTTCCAGGTGTCGGTATATCCGACGCCTGTGGCAGACTGATCACTGTGATTCCACTCTGTAAGTTGACCATTTGAGCGAGCATTACAATTGCAATGTCGAATCCACTGAGTGTCTGTGCGATTGGTCTCCTCTGTCGTGCCGACATACAAGAGGGCATATATCCTGGTGCCACCTTAACTCCAGATGGTTGGTGATGGATGCCTTGTTGGTCGCCGTTCCTCAGTGTGAGAAACGAAACCTGAAATAGACAAAGTATATAGACATTAAATCTATGCAAACCCACTGCATACACAAACACAAACGCACGCACACGCAAACACTGTCTGTGAAATCAATCGATTACATTGAGCAACAATGTGTTTCAGTGCGATCTCTTACCCGAATCACTGGCAATGGTGAACAAACACAATGACCAGCTGTGAGTACTGCTCTCGTTGAGACCAGTGAGCCTGTACACATTGTTCTCTCTGTCGTTAAGAATGCGATGAACGGGAATTCAGTGCGGTGTTGCACAGGTTCACCACTACGTATCAACCAGGTTGACACACGTTCAAATGTTAGACAGTAGGTGAACAGCGTCACCACCAGAAACCTCCATCGGTTCGACATGTATGTGATTATGTATGTGACCGTTGCAATCAACCACTACAATGTTGCAACACATTCACACCTATTTATATGCGCCAATATTCCATGACTGTTGAGTATATGTGAGAGATTTCGCATGTGTGTCAGTCAGTCAGTGTGTGTTATTATTATTATTATTATTCATTTCGTGGGAAATCCAACTTGCACTCCACTTCAATCATGCATTGTTGTGACGCTTTCACTTTGTAGTCATGACACGTGCCAATTATTAATCGGGAAGTGCACGATTCTCGTGTATTGTCATGGCATATTTCGCTGTATGACAATGTTGCTCAACTGTTCACGAGAGTATGTTACCATAAGAAAGAAACCACTCTTCACAAATTCAATCATTCATCATCATCATCATCATCATCATCATGTTCATCACCAGCAGCATTAGCAGCAGCAGCATGACTTTGAAAATCATATCACATGACTGTGGTGACATCATGATCACTGTCAATTGCAATTCTTTCACAAACTACAACGAAGAAATTGTGAAGTGATGGAAGTTGTACAGACAATGGGAGAGAAAATGAAATGGTTCTTCGAAATAATATGCGACTACATTGACGAATAGAATGGTAAATAGAGGCGAAGCATGAGTATATGATAAATGGAATGAGGGAATGGAAAGTTAACCTAAGTGAATGAGTAAATCACAGTAATTGTATATTGTATGACATCTGCATATGGTTCAATCGGACCAGTTGTGATTGGTATTTATTCATTGACCAGTAGTTACTCAGATGTTGTTTTGCATTACTTATTCACGCCTGTTACTCTTCGTCATGTTACATATTTCATCGACCACCTGTAAACGGACATTCAGTATCTCACATACACAATTGTTTATAAATACTTGTGACTTTGATATTGGTTGACTGTGGTTTCGAGTTCGATATGTTGTTTAACTTTAGGAATGATTTCCTTCATTGCTTTAACAATCCACGTCCATATCACAGCCTACACATTCATCTATCATTATGATGATGATGATGATGATGGTGATGATGTGGAGGTGTGTGAGAGATTACACCTCTCCAACAACTACTCCATCAAGTGTGATTCGATTGTTGTTCACCGTGTTGCATTACACGATGTTGGTTCTCCTCTGCGTATGTTGAGGCCCACTGATGAACAGGCTGCTAATACACTGGTTGTCTTCACCCACATTTGTTCATGTGTATGTGATAGAGTGGACAGGTCATCTGAGAATTCCGAATCATCTAGTTGCATGCAATCTGTCTATTGCATTCCATGTTTCCCCTCATATGTCGAGGTCTACATAATCCAGTCGACGACGAGAAGAAAGAAGAAGTGGGAGATTAGACAAGCTTGTCTGACACCGGTCCTCAATTACAATGCATCTGTCATCTGTCCTCCATGCACCACTCTGCACTGTAGTCCGTCCTATCAATTCCCTAAGATGTTGAAAATTTTCTCAACTACCACCACATGGTGTGGTAGAAGGTTGGTTCCATCACGTCCTCCTATCTGCACTGTTAAAAGGCTTCTCACAATCAAGGAAGACGATGTGTAGTGACGATTTCCATGCAATAATTGATTGTTCAACGATGATCCGTAGTGTCGTGATTTGGTCAGTGGACGTGTGATGCTCACGGAATCCGGTGTGTTGATGTGGAAGTTGGGTGTCTACTGAATCTTTCATCCGTTTCAGCAACATTCTGTTGTGAAGCTTTCCTGGTACTGACAGTAGTGTGATATATGTGTAGTTCTCACATTATCTCGAATCTCCATTCTTTCGTATCTTGATAGGGTGTCCTTCTTCTAGTCTGTCAGTGATGCTTGTTCTTCCTCCCGAATCCTCCTGAATAGAACGCGGAGCATCTTCCCAGTTACTTCTATGTCTGACTTTAATGATTCTGCAGGTTTGTTTCCAGGTCCCACTGCTTTCTCACTGTCGATTTATCTGACGGCCATGTTGATTCAATTGATCGTTGTTGAAGTGACATGTATAGTTAGGTCTGTGTGTGCTGCTTCGATATCCTGTGGATTCAGTAGAGCTGGTCTATTCAATGGTTGCTCGAATTATTCCACCCATCTGTTCATCTGTCCTTGAATGTCAGTGATTGGCTTGCCTCCTTTGTCATCTGTCCTCCATGCACCACTCTGCACTGTAGTCCGTCCTATCAATTCCCTAAGATGTTGAAAATTTTCTCAACTACCCACCACATGGTGTGGGTAGCAGCAGCATGAATAGTATTGTCATTATTATTTTAATTTTGGTGATGCTGGAACTCCATCTGTAGCTCTTCTATTGTTCTGCTAGTCTCGTGTTGGTTAAAAATGAGAAGTTTGAGTTAATACTTTGCAACCCCATCTCGTTGAATACAATCTTGATAAAATCAACTCCAACGAGAGTGAGCAAATTAAGTCATTTCAACTGTGAATTGGGAGTTGAAGCGAGAATTCTGATGCCTCATGATGAAAGTCGAGATTCTTCGAAATTCACGAGACCGATGCCATTCTATGTAGCGGAGTAACAAGTTATATTTCTAAGTGAAACGAGCAGACAATGTGTGAGACCGGGAGGACCAATCAAATAGCAAGAGAAATGAGGCGATACAACTTGACATTGCTAGCTAGGAAGCAGCGAAACCCATTCGACCTAATCTGAGTAGCAAAGATTCAATACCGGAGGGATGCTACTGTACTCCGATCACGAAGAAGCAAATGATTCACACACTCAAGGAGGGAATCACCATGAATGTTACCCAATGTTGTTGTGCACCCACCTATGATAACAACGACGAAGACGATAAAGATCGGTTTCATGAGAGGCTGTAATCGATCATAGCGAAGTGCTCAGGAAACGACCTCACCATCCCGATTGAAGATCTAGACGCGAAGTCGAAATGGATAACATCGGTTATGAATATATGAAGAGACGACATAGAGTGAGTGTCAGAAATCAACGAGAACGGTGAGAGATTTGCGAATTTATGTGCGTTCAACAAAATGTATATAGGAGGCACAATATTCCTACACAAACACATACACAAAGCTACATGGATCTCACTGGAACACAACACAGAGAACCAGATACATCATATTTGCATCAATAAAATATTCACAAGGTCAATGGAAGGAAGACGTGAGAAATAGGAGAAGAGCTGACATAGCTTCAGATCACCACCAACCGGTGATTGTCAGGATGAAACCGAAGCTAGACAAACACTGGACAACTGAACAAACAGCATTACAACGGTTCAATACAGACTTCCTTCCACATACAGACAAAAACAACCAATTCAAGGTAGCTCTGAACAACAGGTTCTAGGAGACTTACAAAATCTTCTCAAAGAAGAACAAACTACTCTGGTGTACAATTCGAAAGAGATCAAACAAGCACTAACTTCAACATGTCAGGAGGTTCTATGGTGTGATAAGCATCGTCATAACCAATAGATCTCGATGCAAACGCTGTTTGGTATTCAGGAAACGAAGAACAATCAGTGGAACAAGAGTGGAGAAAGTCAAGACACGAGCTGAATACACTGAAGCAAACAAGCAAGTGGAGAGGAGCGTTGGAGCCGACAAGCTGAAATTTGTGTAAGAGCTAGCAGCGACAATGGAACAATCTGCGACAGAGGCAAATATGAAACAACCATGTGACACAACGAAGAAACTTACTGACTTACTTTTTTCACTTACGCCTGTTACTCTCAATTGAGCATAGGCCGCCGACCAGCTTTCTCCAACCCACTCTGTCCTGGGCCTTCTTCTTTACTATTTATATCCAGCTGTTAATGAACACTTGTATCTGCTGGATAATGGCTTTCGTAGTTCTCCACATCTCCGCCCCATACAGTAGAACTGTCTTGACATTTGTATTGAAAATTCTGATCTTGGTGTTGGTTGACAATTGTTTGTCGGTTCTGATGTTCCTCTTCACTTGCTTGTTTGCCTCTGTGTATTCGGCTTGTGCCTTGGCTTTTTCTGCTCTTGTTCGGCTGGTATTGATTGCTGCCTTCTTGTTCCTCCTTTCTTCAGTCTTATCCAGTGTACCAACAGTGATCCATTCCTTGTGGTGGTGTTTCTTTTGGCCCAGAACCTCCTGACATGTTGAAATGATTGCCTCCTCGATACCTTTCCAGTTGCTCTCCATGGTAGTTCTCTCTCCATTGAGTGGATCATGAAAGGCCTTGAACCTGTTGCTGAGGGCTATGTTGAATCTGTTGAGTTTATCAGCATCTCGAAGAAAGGCCGTATTAAACTTTTGTGATGTTGTCCGCGCCGTTGTCCAGTGCTTCTTAAGTTTTAGTTTCATCTTGGCGACCAGCAAATGATGATCGGATGCTATATCAGCTCCTCTCCTCGTTCTCACATCCTCCATCGTCCTCCTGAACTTTTTTGATGCAGATATGGTCGATTTGATTCTGTGTGATGTGATCCGGTGAAATCCAAGTGGCTTTGTGTGGCAATATGGTGCCACCTATGACCAGTTTATTGAGGGCAAATAGGTTTGCAAATCTCTCACCATTTTCGTTCCTTTCTCCCATTCCATGTCGTCCTATGACGTCTTCGTATCCAATGTTGTCCTTTCCAACCTTGGTATTGAAATTTTCAATCAGAATGGTCAGGTCCTTGGTTGGGCACTTCTCGACAACTGACTGTAGCCTATCGTAGAATTGGTCTTTAGCGTCTTCATCGTAGTCGTTGGTAGGCGCATAGCGTTGATGACGTTCATTGTAATGCCCTCTCTCTTTGTTTTGAAGGAGGCTTTGATGATCCTTGGTCCATGAGATTCCCATCCAATAAGTGCATTTTGTGCTTTTCTGGACAGCATCAATGCAGCTCCTTGTGTATGTGGGGCATTTTCTTCTTCATGACCGGAGTATAACAGAAGTTCCCCAGAAGATAGTCGTTGTTGTCCAACCTGCGTCCAATGTGTTTCACTGATTCCAAGCACCTCCAGGTTGTACTTTCTCAATTCTGCAGCAATTTGGAAGACTCTTCCGGTCTCCCACATTGTCCGGACATTATTATGTACCTATAAAAATTGTTGCTCTGGTTGTTAGAAGGTGCATCGGCCTGGTAGCGAGATATGGTAAACTAGAGAGACCGATCAAGGACAAAGGAGGCAAGCCAATCACTGACATTCAAGGACAGATGAACAGATGGGTGGAATAATTCGAGCAACCATTGAATAGACCAGCTCTACTGAATCCACAGGATATCGAAGCAGCACACACAGACCTAACTATACATGTCACTTCAACAACGATCAATGAATCAACATGGCCGTCAGAT